>NW_006921799.1:5167005-5167516 GCF_000298275.1 Orycteropus afer afer | reverse complement strand
CCATATTTGTACCCATTCCAAAGAAAGGTGATCCCACAGAATGTGGAAATTATTGAACGATATCACTAATATTGCACACAAATAAGATCTTACTGAAGATAATTATATTGAAAGCGAACTTCCAGAGGTGCAAGAGTAAGATGTGAAAATGCAAAGACATAATTTAAAATTATGCCCCATACTCAGTATGTAACTGCTTTAAGGAGGTAGCCATTAGTACAAGAAACTTTAGCACGTACTGCATGCTTCAGTTACTAGAAAAACTGCAAAGACTACCCTTCCCCCCATTTCCCCTTAGTAACAACCAATCAGTGAACGACAGAAAAGTACAAAGCTTAAAGTAACCGTTGCAGCCTCAGGCCACTAGACAAAGCCAATCAAGAAAAGACAACTAGCAACTTGAAAGATATCAACCAATCCTGTAATTTTCTAATTAAGACTTCCTCATTTCTATTGGGACCCCTATAAAAACCCCATTACCCCTGAGTTTGGGGTTCTCAATCCTGAACCG
>NW_006921799.1:5157377-5166905 GCF_000298275.1 Orycteropus afer afer | reverse complement strand
AAAAAAAAAAACCTCACGGCCATCAAGTCGATTCCAACTCATAATGACCCCCTTTGGATTTCTGAGGTGGCAAATCTTTATGGAAGTAGATTACCCAGTCTTCCTTCTGTGGAGTAGCTGGTGGGTTTGAACTGCTGACCTTCTGGTTAGCAGTCAAATGCCTTAGGCACTACACTACCAGAGCTCCTTTGACTTTGAGTATATCCCAGCTGAATTTAGAGATTATCTCAAGAATAGATTTGATGTATTGAACACTATTGACCAATGACCAGATGAGTTGTGGGACAACATCGTACATGAAGAAAGCAAAATCACAAAACCAAACCCATTGCCATTTAGCCGATTCTGATTCATAGTGACCCTATAGAACAGAGTAGAACTGCCTCATAGGATTTCCAAGCCTGTAATTTTTTATGTAAGCAGACAACCTCATCTTTCTCCTGCAGAGCAGCCAGTGAGTTTGAACCACCAGCCATTTATTTAGCAGCCAAATGCTTTAAAAACTGCACCACCAGAGCTCCTGAAGAAAGCAAAAGGAGAAATTTTAAAAACAGAAAAGAAAAATAGATGTCATAAGAGACTCTGAAAGTTGCTCTTGAATGTGGAGTACCTACAGTAAGAGGAAGAAATGATGAAGTAAAAGAGCTGAACAGAAGATTTCAAAGGCAGCCCAGGATAAAAAGTAAAGTACTGTAATGAAATGTGCAAAGACTTGGAGTTAGAAAACTAAAAGTGAAGATCTAGGCATTTCTCAAGCTGAAAGAATTGAAGAAAAATTCAAGCTTCAAGTTGCAATATTGAAGAAATCTATGGGCAAAAAATTGAATGACACATGAAGCATCAAAAGAAGATGGAAAGGATACACAGAGTAACTGTACCAAAAAGAATTGGCTGCATTTAAACATTTCAGGAGGTAGCATGTGAATAAAAACAGTGGTACTGAAGGAAGAAGTCCAGGCTGCACTGAAAACATCAATGAAAAGCAAGAATCTTAGATAGTTCAACAAATTGATACAATGTTGGAAGTGCTCACATGCTAATGTCAAGAAATTTGGAAGACAGCTGCCTGAACAACTTACTGGAAGAGATCCATACACATTCTTATTCCAAAGGAAAGCAATCCAATGGAATAATTAAATTATAGAACAGTAATATTAATTTCAGGAGATCTGGTGCTGTAGTGCCTAAGGCATTTGACTGCTAACCAGAAGGCTGGTGGTTCCTACCTACTCGCCACTCCTCAGAAGGAAGATTGATCAATCTACTTCCATAGAGATACTGCCTCAGAAACCCAAGGATGGGTTATGAGTCAAATCAATTTGACAGCACTGGGCTTGGATTTTTTGCTTTTGTTTTTGTATCATTAACATCACTTGCAAATGAAATAATGCTGAAGATAATCCAAAAATCAGTACATCAACAGGGAATTTCCAGAAATTCAAGCTGAATTCAGAAGAGGCTGTGGAACAGGAGATACCATTGCCAATGGCAGGTGGATCTTAGCTGAAAGCAAAGAATGTTTACTTGTGTTTTATTGACTATGGAAAAGCATTTGACTGTGTGGATCTTAACAAATTATGGATAACATTGCAAAGAATGGGAATTCCAGAACACTTAACTGTTCTCAGGTGGAACCTGTACATAGAAAAAGAGGCATTTGCTCAAAGAGAACAAAAAGACACTATAGTTCAAAATCAGGAAAGATATGTGTCACAGTTGTATCCTCTCACCATATTTATTCAGTCTGTATGCTGAGTAAATAGTCTGAGAAGCTGGATTATATAAAGAAAAATGTGGTATCAGGATTGGAGGATGACTCATTAACAACCTGTTATATGCAGATGACACAATCTTGTTTGCTGAAAGTAAAGAGGACTTGAAGCACTTACTGATGAAGATCAAGGACTACAGCCTTAACATCAAGAACAAAAATTCTCACAACTGGACCAAAAAGCAACAGCATGATAAACAGAAAATATGGAAGTAGTCAAGGATTTCATTTTACTTTGATCCACCTTCAATGTCCATAGAGGCAGCAGTGAGAAAATCAAATGATGTATTGCACTGGACAATGTCTGCAAAAGACCTCTGTAAGTATTAAAAAACAAAGATGTCGCCTTAAAGATTAAGGTATGCCTGACACAAGCCATGGTATTTTCACCTGCCTCATATACAAACGAAAGCTGAACAATGAGTAAGGAAGACCGAGAGGAAGAATTGATGTATTTTAATTAGGGTGTTGGCAAAGAATACTAAATATATCATGACTGCCAGAAGAATGAAAAAATCTGTCTTGGAAGAAGTATACCCACAATGATCCTTAGAAGAAAGGATGTTGAAATTTCATCTTACATATTTTGGACATGATATCAGGTGGACTTCATGCTTCATAAAGTAGAGGGTCAATGAAAAAGAGGAAGACCTTTAACAAGATGGATGGACACAGTGGCTGCAACACTGAGCTCAAACATAGATAGCAATGATTGTGAGGATGGCACAGGAAGGGGCAATGTTTTGTTCTATTGTACACTGGGTCTCTATGAGTTGGAACCAACTTGATGGCACCTAACAACAACCAAACCAACCAAACTAAACACTGCTGTTGAGCTGGACCCAACTCATAGTGACCCCTCCTTGGGTTTTCGAGGCAGTACCACTATGGAAGTAGATTGCCCAACTTTCCTTCTCGGGGTGGTGCAAACAGTTAATCACTTGGCTGCTAACTGAAAGGTTGGAAGTTCAAGTCCATTGAGAGGTCCCTTGGAAGAAATGCTTGTCACTCTAATTCTGAAAAATCAGACATCAAGTATCTATGGAGCTCAGTATTACTCTTTGCCATCAAGTCAATTGCAACTCATAACCACCCTATAAGCCAGAGTAGAACTGTTCTATAGGGTTTCTAAGGCTGAAATACGTATAGACACAGACTGCCACATCTTTCTCTTGTGGAGCAGCTGGTGAGTTCAAACTACCAATCTTACAGTTAGTACCTGATCACTTTAATTACTGTGCCATTAGGGCTTCTCACTCAGGTATACAGTTATAAATAAGTTTATTAATTAGATTTTATTGATTACCTAATAATTTAGAGATGACTGAAATTAAGTACAATTCCTACAAAGCCAAGGTTATAGGTCCAGTCTTGTTGAAGGCTATTGTTTTACCCTCTAAATAACAAGATGTTCTCTGTTACTGTGGAAGGATGCAGTAGTTACCCTCTCCTCGAGAATCAAAAATCCAAATCCGAACACTAAATATAGCTGTTACCCTTCCCATACAGAACTTTATTTTTTATTAAAGAATACCCTTTGAGTCCCAGGAACCAAATTACAGTGATATTACCCAAATTGGCAATCCCAGGAGCATTTAGTCCCAATACAAAATGTTTGGAATAGCTATTCACTTTCTTTCCAGAGCACACTGGTCTTTTAGCATTTCTCATCAGTCAAACAGAGAGTTTTTAAATATACTCACATATACACACACACCTGCTAAGCCCACTTTTGTTTAAATAGCAATATCTAGCTTTTTGTTTTGTTTTGTTTTAGTATTTTCTTGCTCTGTTTTAAGCACTTTAACTTATTTAAGTTTTGGAAAAACCTGATGAGGTACATACTATTATCATACCAATTATATTGGAAGTTAAAAAAAAAAAAAACTCACTGTCATTGAGTTGCTTCGACTCATGTAGACCCCTACTTGGGTTTCTGAAGTGGTATCTCTATAGAAGTAGATTGCTCCATTTTCCTTCTGAGGTGTGATTGGTGGGTTTGAACTGCCAGCCTTCAGGTTAGCAGTCAAATGCCTTAGGTACTATGCCACGAGATTTGTTGTTGTTGTTGTTGTTATGTGCCGTCGAGTCAGAAGTAGGATTGCCCAACCTTCCTTCCAAGGAGTGGCTGGTGGGTATGCCACCAGATAGAAGACCAGAAAAAAAATTTGCTCAAGATTTGTCTGGATTTGGGTCCATTCAAAAAATGCCTCATAATTAAAAGACAGCAAAAAGGAGAAGCTATAAATATAGCCACTCCTCAGAAAGAAGGTTGGGCAATCTACTTCCATAGTGATACCACTTCGGAAACCCAAGGAGGGGTTGTTATGAGTCAGGTCTGACTCGACGGCACATAACAACAACAACAACAACAATAAATATGAGAGTCTACACTCACTGAATCCATGCCTTCTTCAAGTTTGGGCCCTAACTGGTATCTACCCACCCTGCCCCAAGCAACCCTATAGGACAAAGTGAAACTGCCCCATAGGGTTTCTAAGTCTGTAAATCTTTACAGAAGTAGAATGCCTCATCTTTCTCCCATGGACTGGCTGGTGGATTCAAACCACCGACTTTCCGTTAACAGCTGAATGCCTTAACCACTGTGCCACCAAAGTTCCCTGGTATGCAATAGGAACACGAAAAGAGGAATACATTCCTAAATTAGAATTCAGGCAAAATCTGATTAAAATACAAATTTGATTACTGTTTTAATAGATTAAAACATTAGCACATGTAACTGATAGAAAATATAAATTATCAAGAATTGCAAAGATATAAATTTCTTAATTTGATAGTTATTGAAAGAAAAATTATTTATTCCAAATTTTGCCTCCATTTTTCCAATTATTTACTTTCTTAGATTTACTTTGTGTGGATGCAACATAGTTAAAAAGCAGGAAGAAGTTATCAAAATCAAAACTAGTCTTATTTTCCACTCTTTTATAATTATTCCTGATTTTTTGTGTGATTTTAGATACCACAAACATATATCAAAAACAGAATTACTTGTGAGACAAAAGGACAATTGTTTGCTGTGTTAACCTCGGAGAGCTATTGCACCACAGTAACATCTGTAACAAAACGATGGATGCCTGTTTTTTTCACCAATGTCAAATGATCATAAAATAGGAGAAGGGAAGAATCAAATCTTGCAGTCCTCAAAATCCAATATGAGGTCTATAACCAACCCTCTGCAAGACGGGTAGCTTTTACAAGAGGACAAATACACTGTGAGGGAATGAATCAAAGCAGAGGATTAGATAATTGAGGAGGTGACAACACATCAGATATCGGATGGCAGAGTGAGGTATGGAACAGGAGTTGCCTGCCCAGTAACACACAAGAAGAGTTACGACATTTATGCATTTTCATTTCTACAGGTGGGAACCTCAAATCATTCCATGGGCTAGCCTCTGAGTACCTCTAATCCAAGCCTGCCAAGGAGCGGTTGATATATTCTTGTATCGTCAGAGATGGACCCAACATATTTTCAACAATATTTCTTTGGTCTTAACAAGATACATTTTAAGTCTAAATAACCTGTAAATTCAAACCTTATTTTCTATGTTTAAGATATATGCCCTTACAGGTTCTATTGTGCACAGCCATAGATCTAGGGAACATTATTTGACCACCTAGTCTGTGCCAGGCTTGGGCAAGACCATTCTCCCAGTTTTCCATTTAATACTAACTGCCATCCATTGGTGTATATGCTATTATCTCTTTCAGTAGGTAGGAAATCAAGGATCAGAGAAGTTAAGCAACATCCTCAAAATGATATATTGCAGAAAAATGCTTAATTTCGAATCTGGTGGTTCTGATTGCTAGTGCAACACTGAAAGAGAACAGGATTAGAATGTGACTGCCTTTAGCCTGAGCTCAGACCCCAGGAGCCTGTACTTTTTCTCTCCCCAGACGTGTCTGAATAACATTGCATACACAGGAAGTTTTCAGCAAAGCCTATCAGCTTTTAGCAACATATTTTTTCCATTTTGCTTCACATAATGGATGTATTGGTTTCCTAGGACTACCATAACAAAATACCACAAACTTAGTGACTTAAAACCAGAGAAATTTATTCTCTCACAGTTCTGGAAACTAGAAATCCAAAATCAAGTCGTTGGCAGGGACATGCACTCTCTAAAGGTTTTGTGGGAGGATCCTTCCTTGCCTCTTTCAGCTTCAGGTGTTGCTGGAAATCCTTTGTCATCCTTGGTTTGTAGACATATCACTCCTTCTATCATCTCCTTCTATCTTTTTCTATCCTAATAGCTCCTTCTATTATCACACGGTATTCTTCCTATGTACTGGGTCTATATGTCCAAACTTCCTTTTTCTTATAAGGACATTAGTCATATTGCATTTAGAATTCATCTTAATTTGATTACATCTGCAAAAACCATATTTTCAAATAAAGTCACATTCACAGGTTCCAGGTGGACATGAATTTTGAGGTGGAGGGAATATTATTTAATGTAGTACAGTAGACTTGTTTTTTTGAAGACAACATAAAATTTTGTCATTTTTCTACTTTACCTTTTGCTATATTTTAAAGTTTTTCCTTTTTTTTTTTTCTTTTCTTAGTCTTTAGCAAATGAAGTAACAGCATAAGGTTTATAAAAAAAGCCTAAAGAGAAGCCAGCACCCCAACAAAGGACAGCTAATTCTCAAAAGTCATTCGGATTCCTCCTACCAGATCTCCATTCCAATTTTAAATTATCCTCTTGACCTTAAAGATGATGCTCTGTGGGAGTAAGACACCTAAAATCACTGCTCTTCATAACTCAGTCGAGTTATGAGTTTAAACTTTCCCAAGAAATAGTAATAAATCCTGTTTCAAAGACATTTTAGGAAAGCTACAGGATAATTGTTGCTCTCTCATTCCAAGGACTTTTAGGTCCTTAGATAGAAAATAAAATCTAGGGTCTTGAACTTATAGGACATTCTGCAATTAGTCTGATACCTCAAAAAAAAAAAAAAAAATCTGCCTTATAAAAAGCAAGCCAGGCATGGAGAGGCTCTTCAGTATGATCTTGCTCCAGGTTTAATCCTGAATACAAAATGGCCCAAATTTTTTATGGGATTCACTGTAGGAAGTCATATTGAATAAGATCAATACTGGGGTGGGCAAAATAAAATTAACACTCCTTCCTGCTTTAAACCTAAGAGCAATGGAGTCAGAGACTACACATACAACTCTTGAGGTGCTTTGTTGCCTCATCTAGAAAATGTAGAATTCTCAACTAAGATATTTGGAAAGCTCATCTTATGACTCATTTATAGAATAAAGTTAATTAAGCTTATTCATCCTGACTTTAGAATGATTGTATCTAATATTAATTTCTTCTCAAGTCATTTCATTGTGAAAGCCAAGTAGAAGTTGTCTAAAGTTAGAATATACCCACCTGTCTTTAAGAAGAAATTGGTCATACTTCTATTAGAAAAGCATTTTTCAATAAAACCAATTTCAGAACTTTATTTAACAATCAGAGCATGGATGGAATTACAACATCCTTCTGGGGTAAAGGACACTATAGCATACCCTGTTAATAATAAGCTATATGGAGCTCTGGTAGCATAGTGCCTAAGCACTTGACTGCTAACCAGAAGGCTGGCAGTTCAAACCCACCAGCCACTCCTCGGAAGGAAGGTTGGGCAATCCTACTTCTGTAGTAATACTGCCTTGGAAACCCAAGGAGGGGTCGCTATGAGTCAGGGCTGACTCGAGGGCAAATAACAACAACAACAACAACAATTCTTTTACCAAGTGCAGCATGTCAGTGGATGGTAGTATTAGATAGACTCAATGGAGCAATGAAAAAAATGGGCCAAGTTTGAAGCCAGACAGCCCATAAGTAAGTCATACTCTACTACATCCCCAGAGACTAAAATAATATATGGCACATAGAAATCCTTCAATACACATTTGTTAAAAAGAAGAAATAAATGAACATATGAATGAATCTCTTTCAACCTTTTCATTTTATATATAAACTCGTAGAGGTTAGGGAATTTGCCTTGTACAATGGCCATCAGAAACTAAAACCAGATTGTCTAGAATTTCCCTTGTGTTATTTTGAGTCTTTGCCAGTTTTTCTTTGTTGGTTTTGTTTGGTTTTCAATGTTTAGAAACCTTAAGCTTGTATTGAGCTACCTTAAAATGTCATACCACAGAGCTCTTCCATTGTGCCTAATTGTAGAAATCACTTGGTACAGTTATTAAAAATAAAGGTCCTCAGGCCACTGCCTGGAGATCCTTATTCAATCGCCCTCATCAGGCAAGTCTGAGAAATATTGGCCTGGCTGAGCCTCTTGAAATAAGAGGTATCCCCTTTGCTCCCTACAAGTACAGCTAGTTCAAACCAAAGAGCAGAGAGTGAGGAAACACTCTGGTTTGCTAAGGGTGGTGCAGGAATACAGGATGCTTTGTTTATTGCTGGTAAGTCATAGGACACTGACCATAGCAGTGCAGGAGGTGATTTTGAGGGCAAGAAAACACCTGGGAGAAACAGCACTCACCTTTGATTCATTAATTAAATCTGTAGAAAGGCAGCTGCCCAAGAGGTGTTGCAGCTGCACATGCTTCACTCCACTGTTTTATGAGAAACAAATGACCTATAAGAAGACCTATGTAGACATTTTCTTTTTCTAGAACTAAGTTTCCACACCACTGCTAACATCTCTATAGGCCATACATGGATATATTTGCTGTATCTACCATGGGTCAGAAAAGATTAAAATATAAATGTTTGCTGAATGAATGAATGGCAAGTTCCTTCTTCAGACATAAGCACTGGTGTATAATAATTTATTTTCACAGTTATTGTTGGGAATCTATATAATTTCCTTGCTAGTATATGTGTATTATGAACTATATTATTGCATATATTAGAAGACAAAATGTAGGAAGGGCGGATGAAAGAATAGGAGAAAATAGGGGATTTTCCAATAATGCAGGCAAAATGCTTTCAGAAATATAAAATATGAAAAAAATATATAAAATATGATAAGAAAAAGTAACCTTAGTTATTAGAATTATACTTTATTTGTTGTATACATGAAGAGAGAGCATATAGAGTTGTGCTTAAATCAGATTCATGTGTTCTTGTTTAGTTTGTTTTGTTTTCATGAACTAATAGGCATTATAGAATTGCTAGAATGCAAGTTCTACAGGACAAAGGTAACGTCTATTTGGTTTACCTACATTATCTCCAGAACCCAGCACATAAAATGGTATATAGTAGACATTCAATAAATATTGGATGAATGAATGATAGCTGATGTCAGATATTTGAGAAATGAACTGAGGCAGAGGGGTGGATTACCCAGTAAGCAAAGTTAGCATGGGTAAGCATTGCTTGGTCTTACATACTAATCTGTAGTAAACAATTTCACATGTGTTTCACCACATCTTTGTCTATTTCCAGGAGCCAAGTTGTTCCCAATCTCTGAAACCATATTGAGATACGGGAAGTAGGATCTGCAATGTAGAAATCAGCCAATTCTCTTCATAAAATCAGTAAGCAGTTATATGTGAATGGAAAACCAGTTACAGAAGAAAAGTTCATCTAGAATGGATATTGGGGGTCCCTGGATGGTGCAAACAATTCAGTACTCTACAACAAGCCGAAAGATTGGCAGTTTGAACCCACCTAGAGGTGCCTCTGGTGGAGTAATGCCTAAGGCATTTGACTGCTAACCAGAAGGCTGACAGTTCAAATCCACCAGCCACTCCTCAGAAGGAAGATTGGGCA
>NW_006921799.1:5146548-5154229 GCF_000298275.1 Orycteropus afer afer | reverse complement strand
GCTAGGGGCCGACTCGACGGCACATAACAACAACAACAACAATGCTTTTGCAGTGGAATTGGCTCCTTGGTGGTTTTTGGGGATTCAAGATCTGGGCACAACACAAGCTGGATTCAGAAGAGGACGTGGAACAAGGGATATCATAGCTGTTGTCAGATGGATCTTGGCTCAAGGCAAAAAATACCAGAAAGATGTTTACTTGTGTTTTATTGACTATGCAAAGGCATTTGGTTGTGTGGATCATGACAAATTATGGATAACAATGAGAAGAATGGGAATTCCCGAACATTTGATTGTACTCCTGAGGAACCTGTACCTTAACCAGGACGCTGTCATTCAAACAGAACAAGAGGACACTACATGGTTTAAAATCAAGAAGGAAGTGTGTCAGGATTGTATCCTTTCCCCATACTTATTCAATCTATATGCTGAGCAAATAATCCTAGAAGCTGGACTATATGAAGAAAAACGTGGTATCAGGATTGGAGGAAGAATCATTAACAACCTGAGATACGCAGACGATACAACTTTGCTTGCTGAAAGTGCTTACTGATGAAGTTGAAGAATACAGTCTGCAGTATGGATTACGTCTCAATATAAAGAAAACAAAAATTCTCACAACTGGACCAATGGAGAGAAGATTGAGGTTGTCAAAGAATTCACATTGCTTGGTTCTATAATCGATGCCAATGGAAGCAGCAGTCAGGACATTAGACACTGTGTAGCACTGGGAAGGTCAACTGCAAAGGAACTGTTTCAAGTGTTGAGGAGCAAGGATGTCTCCTTGAGGACTAAGGTGCACCTGACACAAACCATGATATTTCCAATCACCTCGTATGCATATGAGAGATGGACAATGAATAAGGAAGACTGAAGAAGAATTAACGCTTTTGAGCTGTGGTGTTGGCGAAGAATGCTGAAAGTACCTTGCACTGATAAAAGAACTAAAAGGTCTGTCCTGGAGGAAGTATGACCAGAATGCTCCTTGGAGGCGAGAATGGCCAGACTTCATCTCACCTGCTTTGGTCATGTTGTCAGAAGGGACCATTCCCTGGAGAAGGATGTCATGCTTGGTAAGGTGGAGGATCGAGAAAAGAGGGGAAGGCCTTCAACGAGATGGCCTGGCATGGTGGCATTGGTGATGGGCTCAAGTATAGCAAGAATCATGGAGCTGACGCTGGACTGGGCGGTGTTTCGTTCTGCTGTGCACAGGGTCGCTATGAGTCGGAGACAACTCAATGGCACCTAACAACAACCATAATGTACGTGACCAGATAAAGGAATATACTGAAACCAGTAGATACCCTAAATATCATTGATATTCCATTAGAAATTATAATTTTAAAAGCTTATTCACAATAGTGTGAAAGTATGTAAAACATCTAGGATTAACACAAAATATGTAGGTTTTGTATGCAAAATGTTTCTGAGCAAATCAAAGAAACAGAGCAGCATAAAATGTTAATGAGGTGATTTAATACTGTAATAATGTCAATTCTCTCTTAATCCTTAATCTACAAATGTGGAATATTTATATTAAAATCTCTAATAGGAATTTTTTTGGCAAAAAAGAATTTAAAATTTATCTGGAAGCTCTACCCTGACACACGTAAGGTTGCTATGAGTCAGAACTAACTCAAATAACTGGTTTTGATTTTTTGGATAATTAAGAACATGTGTAGAAGGAAAATTTCCATGTGTATTTGTTCTAGCAGATACTAAATATATTGTAAAGTTACACTAAGTAAGCGGGTATCACACTAGTTCAATGACTACCATTACATAGTTGGCACAACTTGTTGCATAACTGACCAAAAGCTCCCATAAACTTAGACTGCATTTGCAAATATAAGAAGAAGACTGATTATGAAAATAGAGTGTTTCCAAACAGGATGCTGTATATTTGATTGCTTCAATGGTAGAAATTTGCCATAGCCAGCTTCTGATGTCTCCTCCCACTTTAACATTATAAAAACATTCCCCTACTTAATCCTTAGAGCAACTGTTAGGTAGGAATTGTACAAGAGGCTAGCTTGCTGTCCTAAGGTCACAGAGGTTGTAGGTGGCATCTTTCCTGTATGTGAATTTTCCAGTCTAACCCCCACTCTCTGAGGAGGGTCTCTGCTTTTCTTCACATGCAAGTCTCATCTTCAACTAGACTTTACTTCCAGAGCACAAGGACTATCACCTAATTTCCACAATTCCCCCACCACACACCTACCTAGGATAAGAAGCCAAAAACAGCAAACTCACTGCCATCAAGTCCGTTCCAACTCACAGTGGCCTTGACAAATCCACAGAGCCCCTCATGGGTTCAAACCACCAACCTTTTGGTTAGCAGCCAAATTCCTTAACCATTATACCACCAGAGCTCCTTAAGGTAAGGAACAAACAAAACAACACACTGCCATCAAGTGGGACCCTACTCATAGCGTCCCCTCCCTGCGTTTCCGAGGCAGTATCACTACCAAAGTAGATTGCCCAACCTTCCTTCGCAGGAGTGACTGCTGGGTTTGAACCGCCAGCCTTCTGGTTAGCAGTCAAATAAATGCCTTAGGCACTATGCCACCAGAGCTCCCGAGCAGAGCTCTGTCAGGATTTAAATAAGATTTTAACTTGTGGTGATTTTAACTTTTACTATTCAGTAAGTGCAGAAGGAAGGTAAGCATTAGTGCTCTGGTGGCTTAGTGGCATATCAGAATGGGGATAAGGGATAACTCTCATCAGTCATAATCAACTGGTGGTAAGGAATAAAGGATGGATTTAGAGTGCCAAATAATGAGCTCATTTGCTAGGTTTTGATTTGTAGCAAAGAATCTACATTAGACATTTGATAGTTTTATTTTACATGTTTTACATAAGAGATTCTTTCCCCCACTTAATTTTATTTACAAAAGAATTCAGTTGCTTAAAAAAAGACTAAAACTGAATTTGAATGAGGATATTTACATAGTTATGTCAATTTCCCTTTTTAAAGGCCACAAATTGGTTGCTTATAAAGGTGCATGATTTTCATCCATACACCTAACCAGTTTCAGACATGAACGTTTTAGCTCTAAAAGTCGTGACCCCAATCTTGTGTTCATATCAGACCACATGTTGCTCAGAACATCATGAATTGCTGAATGTCTATCCTGCAAGGGTAGACATTGTCTCCTAGGTCAACCGTTTGATTGCACAAGCAAAGAAGCTGAAGCTTAGTCCTTTGTCCTGGTTCACACAGTGAGTGTGTACTGACAGAGCAGGGATTAGGACTCAATATAGGGAGCTCTGGTAGCATAGTGCCTAGGGCACTTGACTGCTAACCAGAAGCCTGGTGGTTCAAATCCACCAGCCACTCCTCGGAAGGAAGGTTGGGCAATCTACTTCCGTAGTGATACCGCCTCGGAAACCCAAGGAGGGGTCGCTATGAGTCAGATCTGACTCCACGGCAGTGGGTAAAAAAAGTAATAGTCAATCCTAATCTGGCATACTTGATAAAGTGGAGGGGCAGCGAAAAAGGGGAAGATTCTCAACGACATGGATTGACACAGTGGCAGCAATGATGGGCTCAGGTGCAATAAGGATTATGAGGCTGGGGCAGGACCGGGCAGTTTTTAATTCTGTTTTACATAGAGTTGCTGTAGATCGCAGCCAACTGGACGGCACCTAACAACAACAACAACAATCTGACATGTGGCCCACTGCCACATCCTGTCTCACCACTGGATGTTAAATCAGGTGGTAAAATCAATAGCACTTGATAACACTTTGAAAATAAATTGCCCTTTACCTTTAAGAAAATTAAAAAAAAAAAAAAAAAAAAAACTCACTGCCATAGAGTCACAGCCAACCCATAATGACACCTCCTTGGGTTTCTGAGGCTGGATCACTATAGAAGTAAATTGCCCAACCTTCCTTCTGAGGAGTGGCTGGTGGGTTTAAACCCCCATCCTTCTGGTTAGCAGGCAAATGCTCTAGGGACATAATATCTTATCTAATTTTCATAACACCATGAAATAGGAATAACATTACCATTGCAAAAATTAGGAAACTGAGGTTTATAGGAAAAAATAACTTGCCCAAAATCACATAGCTAGAAAGCGTTAAACTTGAACCTAGATCTTAAGAGTCCAAATTATTTTCCCTAACATCCCTATTTACAAAAGAAATGAAAATATGTATACTCTAGAATGAGTGCCTAAGGCATTTAACTGCTAACAAGAAAGGTGGTGGTGCAAACCCACCAGCCACTCCTGGTAAAGAAGACTAGGCAATCTACTTCAGTAGAAATACTGCCTCGGAAACCCACGGGGGGTGGGGGGGGGTTGTCGCTATGAGTCACAATTGACTCGACAGCAGTGAGTTTTGCTTTGGTGGGATTTTTTGGTTGCAAAATGGAAAAATAAATAAATAAACTATATAAGTCTTGTGTATCCTATTAAAATCAGAATTTTAAAAACTACTTACCTAGTACATTTACCTTGGCATCATAGACTACCTTTAATACTACTCCTGCCCTGATATATTTGACTTCTATTCATGGAAAACAAAACACCACTGTAAGGATTGATTTTTAGATCTCTTTATTCAAAGTAAAAGATGAGCCAAAATAAAATTTTGCTATGTCTAATATTTATGCTTGCAAAGACAATCTAGTAAGTGTCGATATTGGGTGTATATTAGCATTATGGAAGATCAGCAGGTATTGGGTGAAAAGACTCATCAATAAGACAATCCCATATAACCATAAACACAACTTCAGAGAAGCATTGTTTTAAAAACATACACAGCCTTTCTTTAGACTGTAGTGATATTTTGGAATAATATTTCTTATGTTAATTTTTCTAAAATGTATACAAGTAATTATTTTTCAAAACTAGATCTAAAACTAAGAACATCCCTCCTATTCACAAGTTGAATTGGCCAATATGGTAGAAAGAAAAATGGCTGGAAACCATGAGTCTTGTTCTAGGCACTATGTCAGAGTAAATAAAAGCAAAGGCCACCTGCATTCCATTCCTAGTTCTGCCACTTAACAGTTGTGGCCATGTTACTCAATTCCACCATGCCTCAAACTGCAAAACAGGATAATTGCACCTACCTCATAGAGTTGTTATCAGGATTATATTAATAGTGATAGATCACTTGAAACAATGTCTTACTCAAACTAAATGTTGGATAAATATTTGTCAATGGAAAAATTATGTGAAGTTAGAAAAGTCACTTAATTCATCTGGGGCTTCCTTGATTATGGTTACATTGATTACATTCTCATTAATGTGAAGCAAAGGCACAATCTCTAAACTTTCTCCTGACTTTAAATTCTGTTTAGTCCAATGCCCAGAACTATGGAATACCTTTTCTGTATAGCTAGGCAAATTCTGTTTTCAATGTGCGTGGATTCCAAATCACTATTTGGGGGGATAAATAGAAAGGAAACTGGGTAATAAATGAAAAAGCAGAAGGCAGAATAAGAGGCCAAAAAACTAAACCCACTGCCACCGACTCGATTCCAACTCACTCATAGCAGCCCCCATTGTGTTTCCAAGGCAGTAAGTCGTTAGGAAGTAGATTGCCCCATCTTCCTTCCACAAAGCAGCTGGTAGGTTTGAAGCACCAATCTTCTAGTGAGTAGTCAAATGCCTTAGGCACTGCACTACCAGACATCCTTGAATAAGAGATTAGATGTTGGAAATTAAATTCTAAGAGGCTGCTTGAGGAATTGTGGTACTCTGGGGTTTGAACTTTGAAGGCAGTTGTGCCTGGGTCAAATCCAACCTCCTCTTAGCCTATGTGACCATTAACAGATTCTTTCGTATCTCTGAGCCTCATTATTGCCCTCTGTATAATGGTATAACAGCACTCCTCAATTCAATTATGCATGTAAAGCACAAAGTTTAGCACATACAATAATTGGTGCTTGGGAGGTGAGAAGACTAATAACAATTGTGATAATGATGATATCTGTAAGGAAAATTAGCAATTTTATAACTAACTCATTATCAATTCACAAAATCATTATAAGCCATAAAATTATATTAAATGTCAGGTGTCAGATTTAGCTCAATTCCTGATTTTAGTTGTTGGTTTCTCATATTTAAAGCTTAAAAATAAAATATCAAAGTAGAAAAACAGTATGCTGTCCCAATTTATCTCTTTTACTTTACAATATTCTATTTAAACACTCACAATTTTCAAGTTTTCAAGTGGAATGAAAAAATAAAAAATGTATCTGTTCCATTTAAACTGACTGAGAACTCTTTAAAATTACCAGTGAAGTTCTAGAGGCAAAGCAAAGTGCTATTAATAACTCAGGTACCTGTGATTGCATAGCAATGGAAATCTAGTGCAAGTTATCCTGTCCTCCAGATGTGAAGATGTTGTTGCTGGGGTCATAAGGGAAGTGACTGGTGAAGTTTAAATAAACAGAGTTGCTAATAATTTGCAGACCGAATAGATTTTGGTAAACCAAATACATTTCTTACACTATTTGCAAAACTACCATAAACACCATATCGAATCCATAACATTCTGGGCCTGGAATAAAACTCACTCCCAGGGGCTGGCTCTCAGCCCAATAGTTAGCAAGATGTACATGCAGGCCACTTAACCCAGGGGGAGGCACCCACATTCTCTATGGAAATACATCCCTTGGAGCAATAGACCATGGGGCACCAGAGGGGAAACATTCACAGGGAGGAAATGCAGGACAAACAGTAGTGCATAACTATGGGGGGAGAGGTTTTACTGGGCAGGGAGGGGAGGAGGCTGGGTTAGGGTTGGGGATGGTAAATGAGGAGTGAAACTAAATGTACATGTAATGTTGAATGTAAAACAAACTCTTAAAATAAAAAAAATAAACAAAAACCCTTACAACTTGTTAAAAAAAAAAAAAGAATGTCTTTGAAGGGGTGGGTGATGAAGCTAAGGGCCAATTTTGTTTGTTTTCAATCTTTATGAAATTTCTTATATTGTTTTCCATTAATAAAATTACTATCTTGGTAAAATATGATAAAACAATTGAAAAAAAATGTAAATCATATACAAAAGAAGGTAAAAAATCATTTAAAACTAGGACAGTCAGAAATAGTCTGTTAATATTTTGGAGAAAATCATGTTAGACCTTTTCCAAACATACATATAAACACACAAATTACGTAATATGGTTTTATATAAATTGTAGCATACTAAATTTTCTTCTTTAACATGTTTTTCTGTCCAAAATATGTTGTGGTCATATTTTTTATCTCAACAAATGATATATTGCCGTCAATTTAAATGCTATATTGCATTCATGAATACATATTAGCAAAATTTACTTAGTTCATCACTTATAAAGATTTAAAACATTCTTATATAATCATCTTTTTAACTTAATTATCCTCTCTTCCTGGTGATCTTTCTATATAATTTTAACATGTTGGATTTTATTTTAAAATATAAAATTTTTTTAAGTACTATTTCAAAAAGAAGAAGAGTAGGAAATAGAGGAGAAGGAAAGTTCATTATACTATGTTGGAATATATTATGTAGCTATTGTAATTAAAACAGTGTGGTACTGGTGAAAGAATAACTAATGAGATTAATGGAACAGAATACATATTCCAGAAATAAAACAAGTGCTTAAGTCACTTATAATATGATAAAGATGTCGTTTCAAACCAACTGTGAACTATTTAATAAATAACATTAGGGAACT
>NW_006921799.1:5145887-5146448 GCF_000298275.1 Orycteropus afer afer | reverse complement strand
CTTTCATAGAGATACCACCTTGGAAACCCAAGGAGGGGTTGCTATGAGTCAGAATCAACTCAGTGGCAGTGAGTTTGGTTTTTGGTAGAGGTGCCTCGGAAGTCAGGCCAAGGGATCTGCTCCCAAAAGGTCACAGCCTTAAAAACCTTATGGAGCAGTCTGACACTGAAGCTCATGGATCACCATGAGTTAGAATTGACTCAACAGCAATTAATAACAACAAAGAATGCATATTGTCTTCAGCAAAATAAAATTAAATTTTTGTTAAAGATTTGCATTGAAAGGGAAAGGGTATCATGAATTTGCCAGCAACAAAAAAGTTAGTAAACAAAAATTAATACAAATTACCCATTATTACATAACATTTCTAAAATGTCATGATATTCTCTTTATTTAATTGTTCTCTACTAGTTCAGTGAGTGTATTTATTAAGATTTTTCAATACACAGCTCTAGTGTAAAAATGTCTTAATAGATTTACTTCTAACATCAGTCCTTCCCATCCTCTTTTACATTAACAATTAGATTCTCCTATCACAATGTTTTTCTTAAAAAAAAAAAA
>NW_006921799.1:5089605-5143225 GCF_000298275.1 Orycteropus afer afer | reverse complement strand
AAATTCCAGGTAAATTACATATTTAAATTTCTAGAATAAACTTACAAATATATTAGAAGAAAACTATAATGAGTTGTAACATAATTTTAGGAGTGGAAATATCTTCTAAATGTGTCTCCAAAACCAAAATCAAACCCATGCCATAGAGTCAATTCTGACTCATAGTGATTCTATAGGACACAGTAGAACTACCCCATAGGGTTTCCAAGGCAATAAATTTTTATGGAAGCAGACGCCCACATCTTCTTCCTGTGGAGCAGTGGCTGGTGGGTTTAAGCAACTAACCTTTGGTTAGCAACAGAATGCTTTAACCACTATACCACCAGAGCTCCTTAAATGTGTCTTAACAATCAGAAATCAAACAGAATGGATTATCTGTTTGACCACCTAACAAATTTTCTGCATAATATTAATGCACTGCATAAAATGTTAATATATTTAAATCATTTAGAACAGTATCTTAGCACCCTGTAAGTGTTCATTAACTGTAAGATGTTAATGTCATTATTAGTAATTATTATTTAGTCCTAATTAAAGAGGAAAGAAAAAAAAAACTGCTATCAAGTCATTTCTGATACATGGGGACTCCATAGGACAAAGCAGGACTGATCCACAGGGTTTTCAAGGCTATAATCTTTACAGAAGCAGACTGCCACATCTTTCTCCCCACAGAGTGACTGGTGCATTCAAACTACCGACCTTTCAGTTAGCAGCAGAACACTTAACCACTGTGCCACCAGAACTCATAAAATTAAGGAAAGGATTATTAAATAATTAGTGCATATGACACTAGATCTGAAGTAAGTAAACAGCAATGGCTCTGAGCTGGAGGGGCCAGGTGATGATTAGTGATATTTCACTAGTAATATCTTCTTGTTGTTGTTATGTGCAGTTGAGTCGGACCAGACTCATAGCGACCCCTCCTTGGGTTTCCAAGGCAGTATCACTACAGAAGTAGATTGCCCTATCTTCCTTCCAAGGAGTGGCTGGTGGGTTTGAACAGCCAGCTTTCTGGTTAGCAGTCAAGTGCCTCAGGCACTTAGCACTATGCAAAGTGTGTAGGGGAGCAAGAGTTCAGGTAGTGCATTGGTGTTCTACTAAAACCATTTGCCATGAAACTGATTCCCACTCATGATGGTCCCATATATATGAAAGAAAATTTGTGCACCATAAAGTTTTCAGTGGCTAATTTTTCAGAAGTAGATCACCAGGTCTTTCTTCCAAGGCACCCCTGGGTAGACTCTAACTGCCAAACTCAGTTAGCAGCAGAGTGCATTGACCTTTTGTACCACCGAGGGACTCTATCCCTACTAAGGTATGTTTAAATTCTTCCCCACACCATAATACGTTGATAGTCATGAGAAAGAACACGAGGAAAAGAACAGACGATCAAGCTGTAGAGGCAACATGGCAGCATCACACTAATAAACCAGGAACAAACCAGCAAGCATTCTTAGAAATGAGGATGGCAAGACTACATCTGCCTGTCTCTGGATATTTCATTAGGAAAGCCCAATTTCTGGAAAAGGACATCATTTTGGTAAAATAGAAGGTCAGCCAAAAAGAAGAAACCCCTCAATGAGATGGGTTGACACAATAGCTGCAACAATGGGCTTAAGCATACCAGTGATTGTGAGGATGACACAGGATTGGGCAACCTTTCCCTCTGCTATACATGAGATTGGTACAAGTCTCAACTGACTCAACAGCAGCTGACAACAAGAGCTTGTTTAGAGCAACTGAGATGGATGCTATTTGGATGGAACTTTGTGCAAGTGAAAAAGAGCTGGAGAGTCTGGGTAGATGGTGTTTGGCAAGAGCCATGCCAGCCTCTCAAAAGAGCTAGTTAAATGCTAAGACCCAATCAATATTTCTTCATAGTAGAGGAATTGAAAATTGGTATAAGAACCCACTGTGCTCGCTTCAGTGTGTGCTGTATATTCAGTAAAACATGTCTTACACTAATTTTCAAAATATAGATTCAGCCAGTCCCAATAATTCCACAAGCAAGTCAACAAATCCAATTGTCTTTTTTAAACATTCCTGAATTGAGGGGAAAATAAAGATCGAAATTCTGGTCCAGAACGGAAAAACCAAGAATGAGGACATATTTCCAAATGGTATGCTAAACTTATTGCAATATCAGATTGCAACCCATTGGGTCTCTTAATGTAAAATACCTGGAAATTCCTAATGACTTGACACATTTGTCTCCCTCACCCCCTTATACAACATTTGCTTCACACCAGTCTTCTTTACCACAGAATGAGGAAGTTTCCAAGCACAATATTTAATTAGCACCTAATTAAGAGCATCAGCCTAAGTGATGCAGGTTCTGGCCCCAATGTTTGTACCTGGTTATGGGTAAACAGTTCTAGTGAGTCTTGGCTGGCTGACAGCTCTCAGCTGTCATTGGCAAGGCAGAGCCCAGGGAAGATGCGGAGGCTCCTTGGCAAGCACATACTCATAAACATTTGAAGCAGTTGGAGAAATCCAATCACACCAAGTAAACCACTGAAGAGAAAATATGGAAGTCAGGATGTGGCAATAAACTCACATGTGTATGCTCCATATTGAACCTAAGTCATTACTCCAGTCACTGGAAAGAGTTAATCAACTCTCTCCACATTTAACTGAGGTTCCAATTATTCCAAGTGTATATTTAGGAATATTGTAAACCCAGGTAGAATCAGTACAAATGCCAAAACCAAATATTCATTTTATGTGTCTAAAATCCTTGATGAACTGCAATTATCATATTGACTTATCTCTAGGTAGCAAACTGCCTTATTCCAAACCACCAAGATAATAAAATGACTATGATACCTAGAAATATCTGGGATTATTAGTTTTATTACCACTAGGCAACTCTTTAAAAAACGAAGAAAACTAGATAACTGAACTTCTTATGCTCTCTTACACACAATCACTTGACCTTAGACTAGCCATTTAACCTTTCTGGACCTCTCAGTTTCTTCACCTATAAAATAAGGGGATTAGTCTGAGTGCTTTCTATGAGGTCTTCTAGTTCTAAAAAGATAAGATTTGGAGCTGTGTATTTATATAGCATATTTCTTCTGCCGATTTCAAAATCCCTCAAGAGACTCTCATTAGTATTCTCAATCTTGCTGTGTGAGGCAAGCAGGTGGCAAGGTTTATTATCTCTATTTTTTAAAAAAAGAGAGAGAATGAGACACTTTACTGACACAGCACTCTTGACCAAGTAAGGACTAGAAGTTAGGTCTCCTAATACTAATCAAGAACTCTGTTAAACCACTTTGCTGCTAAACTAAACAGAAGGTCTCTGATGAATAATATATTCTGTGCTTATGGGGGGGAATGTAGTTTGATCATCTTGTAAGGAAATAATAGTTTAAAACAATAGTTTCCAAATTGTAGTCCATACAATATTCCAGGTGGTTTTCTTCATTCTCATGGACTTATAACTCTTTGCATATTCTCTCTTTTCTGATATAAATATCAAAATATGTATCTACTAAAATGGGAGAGTGAGAATATGCATAGGAAAAGAAAGAAGAGTCTTTGAGGAAGAAATAATACAGTTTCAATGGAAATTTTTCAGAAAACGAACTATATTAATATGTAGAGTTGCAGTTAAAGCTCATAATTATACATATTAATGAAGTTAATTTTTCATCCAAGTGATAATCCAATTTGATTTCAATAATAGTATATATTTGGCCAAAAGCTAAGAAGAATCTGAGATTTTAACTATTTGCAAGCTAGCAACTTAGTCTGTCATAGTTTCGTGGATGCTGACTGAATGCATGATACTCCTAGGTCAAAGACAAAGGATTTTGTTGCTAACAATGATAGCAGTGGCCAGACTATCATCATTTTTGCTCTGGTTTCCCAAACCTCAGTTTCTATAGGGCAAAATTAAGAGGGCGGAGTGACAGCCTGTAGTTTGCATTACAAGAAAGAAACTCTTATTTTAGGAATCCGGAATGCTCTATTGTAATGGACAATACTCATGTCTGCCCTATGCTCCAGAGAAAGACTATCTGTATCTTCCAAGGCTGTTCACCACACAGACATGCCTAAAAAGATTGTCTGGAACAAAGACAGTGCTTCTGCTTGTAAAAAAAAAAGTGCAGAAATATGAGAGACCCATGGAGAATTATTTCCCAACAGTATTTTCTGATTTTATTTGACTATCTGTGTGTCTAGCTTTCTGAAAATTCTTAAGTCTTCAAAGTAACTAATGTAACAATATTGATGAAGAATTGGATATTTTCCCAAGCCTGCTCCCCCACTGGATGTCTCCTTGTTTCTCCATCCTAAAATTCAACAAGTGCAAAGAAACACAAATAACTTCTTTGGTGCACACTCCTCTCCTTGATTTTTACCCTCTCTCTCTTATTAAAATGAGCCAAAGTCCACAATACATAAAGCTACCCAGCAATGCATAAAATTCCACATGAATATAAAATTGGTTCTCCAAATCCCTTATTTGTGAGCATCCTGCAAAATCCATAATTCTTCTTTCTTGTTTTATAATCACACCAAACTTTCCTCATTTCTCTTTAGCTCTGCACCTCAAGTTCTAGTTATAGATTATTATAAAGACCAGATGTTTAGGACACAGACAAAAACACTAGGATCCACAGTCTTGCAAATAGATTTACCATCAAAAACATTTGCTGCTGGGTAAAACTGGCCAGTATTCCCACCAAGTTTCTTTCAGTCCCTGAGAAATTGTGTAAAGGGTGCTTGGGCATGTGAACTCTAGAGTTCAAATCCCAGAAGTGGTACCAACTAGCTATGAGACCTCAGCTTGGTTGTTACAGTTTTCCTTCTGTGTTTCAGTGTTCTCAACTGTAAGATAAAGGTGACAACACCTACCTCTTAGAGTTTGGGAGAGGATTAAATGAGTTCATCTGTATAAAGGACTTAAAACATTACCAGTTGCCATTGAGTTGATTCTGACTCATGGCGATTCCATGTGGGTCACAGTAGAACTGTGCTCCCTTGGGTTTTCAATGGCTGATTTTTTGTAAGGAGTTTGCCAGGCCTTTCTTCCTAGGTGCCTCTGAGTGGACTTCAACCTCTAATCTTCCAGTTAGCCACTGAACATGTCAACCATTTGCACTACCCAGGGACTCCACCTGGCACACAGGCATTCCATAAATGAATGTTGATGAATGAAATTTCCTAGCCAATGTGACGACTGTCTTATCAAATTGCCAATATTAACAACAATGTTACTAAAATACTGTTAGGGAATCATGTAGATCATGAAAAGCATTTTTTTAAAAATCTACATATCATTCCTGGTTTGCACTTAAGAACTGCGGGGATATTAATTTAGTTCACAAACTGAAAAAGAAGTTTAGCTATTTCAGAAAAATTTGCTGATTTAGATATATCTCATCTATTATTGTTTCACTGCTATTCACAAGGTTTTCAGTGGTCAATTTTTTCAGAAATACACTGCCATATCCTTCTTCCTAGGCTGTCTCAGTCTGGAAGCTCCAATGAAACCTGTCCACTATAGATGATCATGTTGGTATTTGAAATACCAGTGGCATAGCTTCCAGCCTCACAACAACATACAAGCCACCATAATATGACAAACTGACGACAAGTGGTGTTAAAAACCCAAAAGGAAAGAACAAGACTGGCATTTCTCAAGCTGAAAGAACAGAAGAAAACATTCAAGTTTGAATTGCAGTATTGAAGTTTTATGGTCAAAATATTGAAAGACACAGGCAACATCAAAAGGAGGTAGAAGAAATACAGAGTCAATATACCAAAAAGAATTGGTCAATGTTCAAATGTTGTTGTTGTTAGGTGCTGTCGAGTCGTTTCCGACTCATAGCAACCCCATGCACAGCAGAACGAAACACTGACTAATCCTGCACCAGCTCCATGATCCCTGCTATGCTTGAGTCCATCATCGCAGCCACCATGTCAATCCATCTCATTGAAGGCCTCCCCCTCTTTCGTTGAACCTCCACCCTACCAAGCATGACATCCTTCTCCAAGGAATCGTCCCTTCTGACAATATGACCAAAATAGGTGAGACGAAGTCTGGCCATTCTACTTCCAAGGAACATTTCAGGTGCACTTCCTCCAGGACAGATCTGTTAGTTCTTTTAGCAGTCCATGGTACTTTCAGCATTCTTCGCCAGCACAACTCAAAAGCATCAACTCTTCTTCGGTCTTCCTTATTCATTGTCCAGCTCTCACATACATACAAGGTTCAAACATTAGGAGGTAGCATATGATCAAAAACAGATGGTAGTAAAGGAAAAAGTCCAAGCTGCACTGAAAGCACTGGTGAAAAGTAACACACCAGAAAGTGATAGAATATCAATTGAGATGTTTCAACAAATAGATATAATGCTGGAAGTGCTCACTCATTTATGCCAAGAAATTTGGAAGACAGTTACCTGATCAACTGACTGGAAGAGATCTACACTGTGCCCAATCCAAATAAATGTAATTCAAGAGAACACAGGAATTATTGAACAATATCAAAATTTCATATGCACATAAAATTTGCTGAAAATAATTTATAAATGTTGTAGCAGCACATAGACATGCAACTGCCAGAAATCCATGCCAGATTCAAAAGAAGACATGGAAGGAGGAATAGCACTGCTAATGTCAGATGGATGCTGGCTAAAATCAGAGAATACCAGAAAGATGTTTATCTCTGTTTTATTGACTATGCAAAGGCATTTGATAGTGTGGATCACAACAAATTATGGACAACATTGTGAAGAAAGGGAATTGCAGAATACTTAATTGTGTTCATTAGGAACCAGTGCATAGACCAAGAGGCAGTCATTTGAACAGAACAAGGGGATACTGCATGATTGAAAGTCAGGAAAGATGTGCATCATGGTTATGTCCTTTCAGCATACTTATTCAATCTGTATAACCTACTCACTACTGTTGAGTCGGTTCCAACTCATAGCAACCCCTCCTTGGGTTTCCAAGGTGGTATCTCTACAGAAGTAGATTGTTCAATCTTTCTTCCAAATCTATATGCTGAGCAAATAATCCAAGAAACTGGACTATATGAAGAAAAACGCAGCATCAGGACTGGAGGAAAATTCATTAACAACTTGCAATATGTAGATGGCACAACCTTTCTTGATGAAAGTGATGATTTGAAGCACTTACTGATGAATATCAATGACTACATTCTTTGGTATAGATTGCACCTCAACATAAAGAAAACACAAAAATTCCAACAGTTGGACCAACAAGCAACATCATAATAAACGAAGAAGAAATTGAAATTGTTGATTTCAATTTACTGGGATCCACAATCAACGCCTATGGAAGGATCAATCAAGAAATTAAACAACATATAGCACTTAGCAAATCTGCTGCAAAAGACCTCTTTAAAGTGTTAAAAAGCAAAGCTGTCACTTTGATGACCAAGGTGCAACTGACCCACACCATAGTATTTTCAGTCACTTCATATACATAAGAAAGTTGGACAATGAATACAGAAGAGCAAAGAAGAATTGATGCCTTCCAATTATGGTGCTGGCAAAGAATATTGATTCCCAAAAACTCAATAATGACCAGAATTACTGGTCATATGGAGTCTGATGAGACCCCCAATACTATGGCCCTGGAATACATTCTGCGCCTGGAATAAAACTCACTCCCAGGGGCTGGCTCTCAGCCCAATAGTTAACAAGATGTACATGTTGACCACTCAACCCAGGAAGACACACCCACATACTCTATGGTAATACATTCCTGAGAGCAATAGATCACAGGCCACCAGAGGACCAACATTCAAATTGAGGAAATGCAGGACAAACAGGAGTGCATAAATATGAGGGGCACAGGGGAAGGGCTACTGGGTAGAGAGAGGAGGAGACTGGGTTAGGGTTGGACATGGTAAATGGGGAGTGAAACTAAATGTACACATAATTTTGAATGTAAAACAAGCTTTTAAAATAAAAAAAATAATAATAATAATATTGATTGCCAGAAGAACAAAAAATCTGTCTTGGAAGAAGTATAGCTGGGATGCTCATTACAAGCCAGGATGACAAGACTTCATCTCTTGTAATTTGGTCATGTTATCAGGGAAGACCAGTCCCTAAAGAAGAATATCGTACTTATTAAAGTAGAGGATCAGTGACAAAGAAGAAGACCCTCAATGAGATGGATTGACATGGTGGCTATAACAAGGGTCTAAAACATAGCAACTATTATGAGGCTGGAGCAAGACTGAGCAATGTTTTCTTCTGTTGTACATGGGGTCACTAATAGTTGGAACCATCTCAATGGCACCTAACAACAACTTCTATTATTAAATGAGCATTTCCTCTTGTGCTCAGGATTTGATATCAAACCATTAATTTTGTTTCTTAAAAGATTATGAAATTATGATTGGGGAGCTGTGACCTTCCTCTTTCTGCAGGGAAAGTTTTGTTTTATGTAAATATAAATTGTTATTTTAAGCGAAAATGTGAAGGTCTTGAAAGTTAAAAGTGGTACAATGAAGAGTTTTCGTTGCATACAAATAAATATAGAACAAGAAGAAGTAAATAAATGGCAATGACATTTTAAAAATGACATTTTAGAATATTTAAAGCGACCACAAGAACAACAAGTGCAACTTGTATGCAACTGTCTTTGAAGTTTAATCTCAGTTCATACCACTAAATCATCAGGGAAGGTTACTTTTAACTTGTTATGGAAAGGCTTTAGGTAAAAAAAAAAAAAAAACTCTCTGTACACATGAATTGTCAAAATGAAAGAGGGCTTTGTACATTCTTAAGGTAATAGATGTATGGCCCAGAAAACATGAATGTATTCCTATTTTCTAAAATTTTGTGAGAAGATTTATAGAATGAGAATGATGTGCTTTCCTAAACATTCTTTGAGATGCTTTTATGTAGAATATTTGTGTGTGGTTAAAGTACAGTACAGATTTAATCAATTAACAAAATATTTTCCTTGGAAACTAGATGTGAAGTTGATTGTGAGTTCCCTCTGAGAAGGACACCAGCATCCCTGTTGTCCTGGAGAAGAACGGTAACACCAGGAAATGAGAGTACTCCTCCTGCCCTATGAAAACTCACTCAACTGGCTCTTTCTGTATAAGTCTTTATCCTCTGTTTCCTTTTCTCTCCACCTTTTTCTCATGTCTTCCTGACATGCATACTCTAGTAAGTATACACGCAGATCCCTTTGTTTTACCCTTCTTGATCTAGCCTATTTCTTCTTAAGAATTAAAATTCCCATGTTGTCTTATCTTCACCTAAAATAATTAATAATGTGTATGATGTATAATAGGAGCTCTGGTAGCATAGTGCCTAAGGCATTTGACTGCTAACCAGAAGGTTGGTGGTTCAAACCCACCAGCCACTCCTCGGAAGGAAGATGGGACAATCTACTTACATAACGATATCGCCTAGGAAACTCAAGGAGGGGTCATTGTGAGTCAGATCCGACTCCACAGCAGTAAGTTTTGGGTTTTTTTATTGGTATGATATATAATGGTTTCCCACATGCTGAAGTCTGTCAAATCACTGGGCAACATTTTGATTTTTAAAAAAAAATCCCTTCATTTTAAGTTAGTATTCATTATCTTTCTTGCAAGAGAGCTAATTACTATTTTAGTATATTGCCTACCTTCCTTTACTCACATCTCGAAATTTTAGTTTATAAATGGAAAACATAAACAGTGTCATCTCTGCAGTTGGGAAGAAAACAGAAAGATCCAAATTTCTCTCTAATGTGGTAGAACCATGATCTACTTGTTAAAATTCTTGGATTGCTAATAAAAGTCATAATATACCAAATGGTGGTAATTTGGATGAAACAAGCATATCAATCATTGAGGAATGGGCTCATGGCTCTTTATCTGGGCAGAATCATTAAGTAGAATTTATGATATATAATGTATACTATTAAGCAGCTTCCATTAAACTTGCCTGACGAACTCATTCTATACAGAGGGACGTTTCCAGTAGCAAGATGTGTGTAAGAGTGCCACCTATAGTAAAACTTCTACATTCATTTTACAATGCTAAAAACCCAAAAGAAATACAGATGCAGAAAATTTGAAGATAAAATATTCAAGAAATGAGATGTTCGGTTTAATTTTTAAGTGCAAGCCACCCCATAAAAGAAATGTGATACAAATATATTTGAATATAGTATATAAATATTCTAAGACTTGAGGGGTTTTTTTATTATTATTAAGGGGAAAATGCTCTGGTTTTAAAGACAATTTAAACCATGATAACTTTACTTCTAGTTAAAATAAACCATAATTTAATATAACCTTGATCAATTTTAATATTCTTTTAACATTCCTCTATTTTTGCTTCTTATTAAGCTGTGCTTTTAACAATCTGCCTTATCAAAACCTGAAAACAATAGCCATTAAAAAAACAAATAAACTTCTGTCTGTGGTTTAATTCTTTACAAAGCACACTGCCCAAATACTTTACTTCAGCATTACTTAGAAAAAAAAAAAACGGAGAAAGCCAAGGAAATGGCATCTAGGACTGCTGCTATGAAATGTCCTTTCGGAGTTGATATTCACAAAAATTTAGTCTTAACTACTTGTTACTTTGACCTGGAAGCTAATTATGAGGAAGTTGAGCCAAAAAATGAGATGAATAAAAAGAAATTTCATTGGTATTACAAGGATAGTTGCCAGAAATAGCTTACAAATCATGACTCTATGCAGAGATGAGAAGTCGAGTCTAAATTATTATTCGACTGGGTCCTTAAATCAATGGAGAGCAAAAAAGAAATAATAATTACAGTGGACCTTTAATTTTCAACTATAAAAAGTCAACATGGTGGCTTATTCAACAGTGTTTTACTGCAGGCTGTTGAAAGCCCTTTGCTTTTTCATTTCTAAGAAGAATATGCATTTTTTAAAACATATAAGGTAAAATCGATCATTACAGCAGATCACATAAGAAGCTGCTCAGCTCCCTGACCAAGTGTGGCTTAGCAGGAGATAAACCAGGGGCGCACGATGCCCTGGAGGTACCTACCCCTCATTATCTCACACTTGGACCCTTTTTCTTTTCATGGCCCCATTGTTCATTTTGGTGAGACTGTATTTTAAATATATTCAGTGCTCATCAAGTAAGGTGCCAGAGAGCACTGATGTCCTCTATTTGCAGAGCACAGGTAGCCAGGACAGTTGCAGCTCTCCCAGGATGCATTGTGGTGGTGCTTCATCTCTGCCCTGGGAGCCCACTTTTCTGGATGAGAGGATAATTCACTTGCTATAGCCCATTCAATCGTCAGCCTCTCAGCTGACGCTGCCAACAGAAGTGCCAATTAATGCCAATTACAATGGTGACTTTTCTGATATGGGCACCTACTCATATAGGCCATCAAACAGCCATCATATATTAATGACTGTCAGTCACTACCAATATGGGCCAAGTTTGAACTAGTGACCTAGAGGAGAAGTGCTCTTTATCCAACTTTCAACTCCCTGAACCGTCCAATTTCCCTCCTCCTTCCTTGGCCAATGTTCTTAATTATAGTTTTGTACCTGAATAATGAATGTGCTACACTTTGACAGTGACAATTGCTGAAACTGTGACAGCAGAAGTGCAGTGACTATCTGCCATTTAGCCATCCCTGTCACAGCCTTCAGGCCAGCAAGTTCCAACTCAAACCTTCAGGAGGCACTACCACCGGCTTTGTCATTCAATGGAGCACATTTTTTATTTGTCTCTGTTATTCCTTGGAAATAAGGAGAACATTTTTAAGCAGATACATGTGTCGTGGACTTCTGTGTAGATGCTGCCATTAGGCCTTTCTTATCTGCTCATTATTTCATGTAACTTTATGAAACAGAAACTCCTCATAGTACATAGGCTGCAAATTAATCTGAAAGTGCCCATTTCTGTCTCAAAGAGGGAAAGCAGATAAAAAACAAATTCAAAATGATAGAAAAGCAGCACACTCCTTTTGCGTAATGTATACCTTGACTTTCTTTCCTTGAATATCATTTTATATCAATTTGGGATGCAATCCCCTAAATGACTAGATGTTGTGTGTTGTCCGACTGAAGTATTCCTGTGCTTTCACAGTCCCTAAGGCTCCCCTCACCTAAATCTCAGATGTTCTTTAGTCTGTGCAGACTGGAGTGTCTGTTTCAAGTTACTATTGTTCTTAAATTTGAGGAAAAACTTTAAAAAGAAGCTGCTCTTAACATTCTCACTCTAACTTCCAAGAAGCAAAAATAAAGACCCAGAAATTGCCCCCATCTTCCTCACACATCAAAAGAGCAAAAGAAGTAACCAAAGGGCAGAATGTATTGTGCTTGCAACTCCTTACTCTTCCTCTTAAAGTGGCATCAAAATATAATTTGTGGAAAATATTGTTCTAGAATTTCCTTAAACTGTTGTACATCTATAGAATGCTTTAAAATGTCTGATTCCTTTTCAAATGTCTAATTCCAGTACATCAATTTAGAAATAGAAGGGAAGTAGCCTTCCCTATTCACCCAGTGAGGTAATGGAAAAATTAAGATTAAAACTCAAACCTGAGGAGGTTTTTTTTCATCTTTTTGAAGTCACTTGTGTTTTCAACCCTGACAACCTCCTCTGGATGCTTCTCATATATAATTCTTCACATATGTAATGGGTAACCTACAAAGGAGATATGATTAGCTCCATTTTGCACACAACCCGAGGGACTCTCTGAGAGAACAAGGCAAGCTGCCCAAGATACCACAGCATATAACTGGCAGAGCCAGGATTGGAACTCAGTTATCACTGGCTCCAAAAAACATGATTGTTCAACTGTATTCCATGACCTTAGTTTTAAGATTTCTTTGAGAAACAGCTTAGAGATCCTTTTGTTGTTGTTGTTATTGTTGTTGTGTACCATCAAATCAAGTGAACTCCAACTCATGAAGACCTTACAGGAGCAAATAAAACTGCACATAGTGTTTTCTTGGCTGTAATCTTTATAGGAATAGATCATCCAGTCTGTACTCCCTCAAAGACACTCAGGTTTGAATCGCTGTCCTTTTTGTTACCAGCCAAGAGCTTAACCATTATGCCTCCAGGGCACCTCTAGGGTTCCTTTGTTGGTGGTGGTGTTATGTGCCATCGAGTTGGACCCGACTCATAGCGACCCCTCCTTGGGTTTCCGAGGCAGTATCACTAGGGAAGTAGATTGCCCAACCTTCCTTCTGAGGGGTGGCTGGTGGGTTTGAACTGTCAGCCCTCTGATTAGCAGTCAAGTGCCTTAGGCACTATGCTACCAGAGCTCTGTTAGGCCATTTCAAATGGATGCTCAGAATCTTCAGACTGTCTGATACTTGAGATTTCAAGGAACTTCAGGTTACCATAGTGTGAACCAGGACAGATAGCATCTGATATTAAATAAAGGTGGCAGAAAATACTTTGGTTTCCATTCTTGTTCATGGATGCTGATGCCATAAGTAAAAGAGACTAGGACGTAAGAAACTCAGGACATGGTTTTTCCTTAACACTCTAAAAACATGAATCCTAAAGGACATCCTCTAATAAAAAGACTTAAAATTAAACACAAGGAGGTCTGGTGGTGTAGTGGTAAGTCATTTGGTTGCTAACCAAAAAGTCAACAGTGCAAACCCACAAGCCACTCCATGGAAGAAAGAAACAGTGGTCTTCTTCCATAAAAAGATTTACAACCTGGGAAACCCAGTGGGGGTTACTATGAGTCAGAATTGACTTGATGGCAGTGAATAAATAAAAAATAATAATATCATCACTATAATTAGTCACCATTCACTGAAGTGTAACTGCAAGGTTTGCATATGTTGTTGTTGTTAGCTGCTGTCTAGATGGCCCCCAACTCATGGCAACCCCATAGACAATAGAACGAAATGTTGTCCAGTCCTGCACCAGCCCAGTGATCAATTTCTAATTGGACTGTTGTGATCAGTTGTGGATTGGGTTTTTATTGGCTGGTTTTCAGAAGCAGATTCCCAGGTCTTTCCTCCTAGTCAGTCCATCTTGGCCTGGAAGCTCCACTGAAACTTGACCAGCAATATTGCCACACACAAGCCTCCACTGACAGACAGGTGGTGAATAATCATGGAGTTCATTGACCAGGAATCAAACCTAGGTTTCCAGCACAAAAGGCGAGAATTCTACCACTGACCCACATATGTTACCTACCATGTAATCCTCAGAATGAGTATTATTATCCCATTATATGGATGAATAAACTGAGTCTCAAAAAAGATCAGCAAATTGCTCAAATATGCCAAGCTCAAGCTGGACTCTGAAGCCAAGTATCTTCAACTCCAAAGCCAGAAACTCTTTTTCACTGCACTGCTTCTCAACATCTTTGTTCAGATAGCTGTTTTTTTTTTTTATTTTGTTGGGGAAAGGAAAAGGACAGACAGGAAAGAGTCCCAGGAGGGTGTTTCTAAATAGACAAAGGAATCTGTCTTTGACTAAAGAGAGAAACAGGTGAAAGAGTTCATGAAAAAATATTTTTGAAAGAAATCATCAACTTCAGGAGAAAATATCCAAGATATCCTAAGATGTCCCTTGATCTTGGAAACTTATTTTAAATGACAAAAACTTCTCCAACTTTGTGACATTAAGTGTACACAGGAAATACACTCCAGGAATTTAGAACAAAAAAAAATAAATAAAAGCATCCTCTCTCTGTCCTCATCCTGCCTCTCAAAATAGTAACTGCATCAGCTTGTCTACAATAGAGGAGACACTCCCTCAAAGACAACAGTCACTGGTTTTTACAAAACATTTCTTATTCTGTCCCTCTCACAATGCTGGACATGCTCACGTTTTTACAAAATGCATCTTGTGCTGTTCCTCTCACCATGCTGGACATGCTCTCTCACATTATTTTCCTTGATGAGACAGAATATTCTGATATAATATCTTTATATAATGTTTCTTATTAAGACTCAAGAACATTATATAAAGATATTGCATCCAAATATTATAAAAAATATATATTAAATATTAAAAATAATCCAGACAATGAGTTTTTCCTTAAGACAAAAACTCCAACTCTTAATGTGACTGATCTTCAAAGTGCACAGCACTGTAGCAATATGAGCCATTTTAAACCAAACCCAAGGATATTAGATTAGCCTGGATGATATACAATTTAAGATCATGGAAAGGAAACATCTAGAATGCAGAGATCATAAGTATCACAGGGGTTGAAATGCAAAGTCATGAAAGATTAAAGGAAATAATAAAATATTTGTGACTTCTGGAAATCTGACTTTGAAGAAATGTGTCACACCTTGAGGAATTCACTAACAGAAAATCCACTTCTGAAAAGCAGGCATTATTTGTTGGTACAGCTGACTAAATAGCTTCTGACCCTGTGGAAGACTTACATGGGACTCAATTTCCAGAATTTCTAACAAGTCTTCTGCAGAAATAGCTGAAGATACGTTAAAATAAGGACAAAAATTTAAATGCCGTACTCTAGAAACAAGATAGGAAAATAAATACACAAAACAAAGAAAAATATAAGAATAGGGACTAGAAATAGGAACATAATGAAAGAATGGTGACATCAAGAATAAAAAAGAAGACCAAATAAAATAGCACACCAATGTTTAAATTGAATACGAAAATTAAAACATAAAAGAATGAGCCATGTACATGAGATTTTCTATGTTCCCACATGAAGGTGCGGCTACTGCTCATCTTTTTAGATCTCAAAGCCCTTCCCAAAGCCCTTCCTGTACTTCCAAATCTCAGCTGAAAGCACCATTTCTCTTTTACCTACATTTCTCCTTCTCAACTCACTGTCCTCGAGTTGACTCCAACTCATAGCTCATAGCAACCCTATAGGACAGAGTAGAACTGCCCCAAAGGGTTTTCAAAGCTGTAATGATTATAGAAGCAGACTGTCACATCTTTCTTCTGAGGAGTAGTCAATGGGTTCAGACCACCAACCTTTCTGTCAGCAGCCGAGTGCCTAACCAATGCACCACCAGTGATCCTTTCTTTCTTCCAAGATTTAACTATATTTTTCTTTCTCTGACTACATTTGGAATGCTACTATTTCAACATTTAAACAGTTTGTATGCAAGATGTTGTTTTATGTAAAGAAGGGAAAAGATTGACAAATCTAAACCAAACAGGGAAGAATTATAAATATTTTGCTTCACTATTGCAGCTTTCTCCATATGCCTCGAATAAAACATTTCCAATCAAACTCCACTGCTGCACAAAGCTTACCAACAAAATAGATCTTTATTTGTATGTAACACATGTAAATGTAATTAGCTTTTTTAAAAGAAACTATTGAAATAGGATGTTTATGGAAAGGAACTGAAAAGTTTTTTGCAAATGAAATTTGAAACTGCACTAGCTATTGACAGACTGATGGCTGTGTCGGTTGCCAGAAGCTGGTTAGGGAAGGCAGTGTGAAGGTCACTAATTTCATTCTGTTTTATTTCAACATGACCTTGAAACAAGGAACACAGCCTTAAATAAATGTTGAGGAAGGATGAGTGACTACAGTAATGCCTTACTCACAGTTCAGTGTGATATTTTTAAATAATGAAATAGTATTTTATTAGGACATATGATCTAAATTTTCTCAAAAAAATAAAATTACTAAGAATAAGTGTTTTGGTTACCTCTGTGCTGCTCTAACAGAAAGTACCGTAAATGGGATGGCTTTAACAAACAGGAGTTTATTCTATTATAACTTTGGTTAGAACTCTGAGTTCCAGGTGCCAGGCCCTAGGGGCTGGGTGAAAGCCCCTCAACCTTGGGCTTTAGCTCTGCCTCCTGCTCCTGGCTCACAGAAGCTAGAGGCTTTTCTTCACTCAGACAGCTGCTAGCTGCTGAGGCTAACAAGCCTGAGGTTGACAAGTAAAAAGGCATAGTCCCAATGTTACCAAACAACATGGCAGGCCACTAATCCAAGTCCAGAAGAAGTCCCAAGATCGACAGGGCATGGCAAGCTGTTGAACAACAACTTGGCTACATGTAGGGTTCAAGCATGCCAAAAGCCAAAAGACCATTCCCAAAGCTGCTCCTTATATACGGGAAGTGGGCCACATCCCTAAAGCAGCTACTGAGCTGCTTGTGGTAGATCCCAGCATGGAGATGATTGCCAGTCTCATCATGGGGAATAACTACCACCAGCTGCCCAGCCACTCAACCAGGCCCAGCCAAGTTGACACACAACCTTAACTACCACAATAAGGTAGAAGAATGGCATTTGTAACAGTGACTATGCCATTATTCCACAGTTCCTAATATCTTCTTTTCTATTTTCCAAATGTAACTTTGAAGACTAAAGTGTTCCAAGTCATGGTATTCTCAATAGTCTGAAATTCATGTGAGATCTGGACAAAGAATAAGGAAAACCGCAGACAAACTGATTCATTTGAATTATGATGTTAGCAAAGAATATTGAATGTACTATGGACTGCTAGAAGAACAAACAAATCTGTCTCAGAGGAAGTACAGCCAGAATGCTCTTTAGAAGCAAGAATGGCCAGACTTCCTTTCACGTACTTTGGTGTGGTCAGAAGGGATCAATCCCTGGGGAGGAATATCATGCTGGGTAAAGTAGAGAGTGGGAGCTCTGGTAGCATAGTGGCTAAGGCACTTGACTGCTAACCAGAAAGCTGGTGGTTCAAATCCACCAGCCGCTCCTCAGAAGGAAGATGGGGCAATCTACTTCCATAGTGATACTGCCTCGGAAACCCAAGGAGGGGTCGCTATGAGTTGGGTCCAACTCGACGGTACATAACAACAACAATAACAAAGTAGAGAGTCAGTGATAAAGGGGAAGATCCTCAATGAGATGGACTGGCACAGTACCTACAAAACTGTACTCAAGCATAGTCATGATTGTGAGGATGGTGCAGGGCCAGGCAATGTTTCGTTTTATTATATGTGGGTCAACGGCACCTAACAACAACATTTTCCAAAAGTATTCTTTGAAATTCATAAGGTTTTCCCTGGCCAATTCTTTGAGAAGTGGACGGCCTCTTCCTTCTTCCTAGTCTGTCTCAGTCTATAAGCTGGGCTGTTACTTGTGCACCAGGTGCATCTCTCTGGGTTTTAAACACCAGAGGCTCAGCCTCAAAACTCACGTCTACATGTCACCACAGTAGGACAAACCAACAGACAAGTTTGTCTTGCTGTTGGAGACCTCTCGTATCACCCCCACCTGGGTCCCTGTGGCTGACTGTACCTCTGTCTGGCTTCCTGGCTTTTAACCCCCTTTCTCCTGCTCTTCTGGCCTGCTGCTTTGGGCGTCCCTGAGTTGTCCCTGGGACTGACTGCTCCTCTCTCCGGGATCCTGGCTTTTATCCTCTTTCTCCTGCTCTTCTGGCCTGCTACTCTGGGCGGGCCTGAGTTTCCTCTCCTCACCTAATCCCTTCGGCTGATTGCTCTTCTCTTTGGCTTCCTGGCTTTTAATCCCCTTTCTCCTGCTCTTCCAGCCTGCTACTTTTGGCGTCCCTGAGCTGTCTCTCCTCACCTGTAACCCTGGGGCTGGCTATATGAAGAAAAACGTGGTATCAAGATTGGAGGAAGAATCATTAACAACCTGAGATATGCAGATGATACAACTTTGCTTGCTGAAAGTGAGGATGACTTAAGGCACCTAATGATGAAGGTTGAAGAATACAGTCTGCAGTATGGATTATGTCTCAATATAAAGAAAACAAAAATCCTCAAAACTGGACCAATGAGCAGCATTACAATAAATGGAGAGAAGATTGAGGTTGTCAAAGAATTCACGTTGCTTGGTTCTACAATTGATGCCAACGGAAGCAGCAGTCAGGACATTAGACGACGTGTAGCATTGGGAAAGTCAACTGCGAAGGAACTGTTTCAAGTGCTGAGGAGCAAGGATATCTCCTTGAGGACTAAGGTGCACCTGACACAATCCATGATATTTCCAATCGCCTCATATGCATGTGAGAGCTGGACAATGAATAAGGAAGACCGAAGAAGAGTTGATGCTTTTGAGTTGTGGTGCTAGCGAAGAATGCTGAAAGTACCATGGACTGCTAAAAGAACTAACAGATCTGTCCTGGAGGAAGTGCAGCCAGAATGCTCCTTGGAAGCAAGAATGGCCAGACTTCGTCTCACCTATTTTGGTCATGTTGTAAGAAGGGACCATTCCCTGGAAAAGGTGGAGGGTCGACGAAAGAGAGGGAGGCCTTCAATGAGATGGATTGACACGGTGGTTGAGATGATGGGCTCAAGTATAGCAGGGATTGTGGGGCTGGCGCGGGATCGGGCAGTGTTTCGTTCTGCTGTGCATGGGGTCGCTATGAGTCGGAAACGACTCAATGGCACTTAACAACAACAACAACATTCTTTGAAAAAAGAGCTCTGGTAGCATAGTGCCTGAGGCATCTGATGGCTAATCAGAAGGTTGGTGGTTCAAGCCCCCCAGCCACTCCATGGAAGCAAGACTGAACAATCTCCTTCCATAAAGATTTACCACCTCAGAAACCCAGTGCGGGTGGCTATGAGTCAGAATCGACTGGACAGCAGTGAGTAAAGGTATTCTTTGAGAAAAATCAACCAAAGTTTTTATGTTTTCTTTTTTAAGTGGCTGAATGAATGCATGTACAGGGGATACTCTTTGGGAAGTTTCTGTATGTTATTTTTCTCAATATTCTCTGAGCAGAACTGATACAATTTTTTTTTCATTTTTCTCACTACTAATGGAATCACACAAAGGCAATCCATTTCCTCACAGTAGTCATCCACAAATTATTTTTTAATAAAATTGACTTTCTCAGAGAAAGGGAAGGATATCATACTTAATATAACAAACAGTTTAAAATGTTTGTTTTGTTTTGTTCTTTTATTCAAATAATTCTGAGGAAACTCATAAATGGCATGAGTTTTTTATATGAATAGCATTACTATGCACAGTAGAATTATAGTTTGATGAAGTTCCCTTAAAATCTCAATACAAAACCCTAGATAGTATAATTCTCCTTTTTAAATATCTCTTCTTAGTTTTTTTTTTTTTTAGGTGAAAATTTATGGTAAATAATATGTTGTGTCTGTTCACACAGGCACAGAGAGAGAGGAGAGAGAGCAAGGATCAAGGAGATAAATCTAACAAATAGTACAAAAAGAAGTTAACTTAAAAAACAAATAAATCAAAAAGAGCAAAAGAAATCCTACAATGCTCTACTACACAGACAAAAATCCAAAAAGTAAATCAAGAACAAACATAAATATGAGACAGGGACTCCAAAACCCCATTGGTCTCAAGTTCATATGGGTTCTCTGTTACTTGGTTTATCATCAGATAGGCAGTATCAGAAACCTCCTGGATGATATAAGGGCCAAGCCCAAACTTTCAGAGACACTTTGATCAAGTCAGCCTCTAGAAATTTGGGCCAGTAAGTGTCTACTCAATGCCCCAGGATAAAAGAGAGATTGCCTATATTTCCTCTTTGGTCTACGAAAATTCTTTCACATTAAACAATACCTTCTCAAGTTTTCATCCAGGGGAAGGCATTACCTGACTTGACATACCAGTGAAGAGCTAATTTCTCATCTATCTACAGTATCCAACCCTCTCTACCAAGGCTTTTTCAAACACTAGTTGCAACCTCCCTCCTCACAGCTGCCAGACCTTTTGAGTTTCCTGGGATTCTTGGTGCAGAAGGCTGAACATCACAGCTTCCCACTCCTGTTACAAGGCTCAAGGCTGGGTTTGCTGCAGGTTGTCTGAAGACTGTGTGTACCTTCACAAGGAGGACCTTTCCAGCAATTCCTCTCAAACAACTCTGCCTTCCTGCTATGTAGCCAGCAGACTTAAGGAGTTCCTGGAATAACTCTCACCACAGAAGAGATGTAAGTACATCTCTATGGTGTTTTGCTCTTCATGCTGATTCCAGTGAAATCTCATACTTCGCTTAGCTTTGTCTTTATCCAAATTTATCTCAAGAAGCCAGACTCTTCAGTAGCTCATCATTTTCACACCCAGCCCAGAGGATTCAGGACAAGTGTCAGAATTAGTGGTCAGGAAAACCTCGTCTGGACCTGCAAGTACAAATTCTATCTTAATTCTTCTGGTTCTTAAATCCCCTGGATATGATGTTTACCAATCTACTTTAAAGAAGGACAAGACTATCCCTATCTAACTGCAGAGCGCCACATTCCTTGGACATTCTCCACCAGTCCCTTAAACTTCCCTTGTTCCTGAGATACATTTTTTGTTGTTGTTGTTGTTGTTGTTTTGTTTTATTTTATTTTATTGTGATTTGGGTAAAAATTTACAGAGCTAATTCACTTTCCATAGAGCAGTTCACATAGAGTTTGTCTCATGATATTTACCACAATTTACCACAATGCAATAGCTCCCCTCCCACTTCCTCCCTATAGTTACCTCTTCCCTATGTCCATCCCTCCATGCACTCCTGCCCCCTGAGCTGTCTCCCTGTGCATAAGCAGCCCTCTGAGATATGTTTTTGTATGAACCTTAAAGCAGGCACTCATAACACCTGATCATCTAATCCCGGAAGACAGGCACACCTTATAGACTTTATAGCTTCTAGTATACAACACGATATCTCTTCTTCTTTCTTTCCAATAACTAAGTATCAGATTACACATTTTTAAATAGGAATTTAAGCCAATTGTTGTTGTTGTTGTTATGTTCCGTCGAGCTGGCCCCGACTCATAGCGACCCCTTCTTGGTTTTACAAAGCAGTATCATTTTAAGTCAATTAATCATGAAAAATGTTATTACTACAAAAATGCCCCTACTGTGGGAAAGAAATCATTAAAACAATTTAGAGATCTTAGCTCTAAACAGTTTCTAACTCATTTGGGAACTTATATACACACACATACAAATACACACAGAGAGAACAGTAATAATGCTAGTGAGTAGAATGCATAATCAGTATTGATAATCTCTTAAACTTTTTGTTTCCTGCATTATTAACTGCACAACAGAATATTACACTGGAACTGCATCTTCCTGAACTTAAGGTATGAGGCATTAACTTATATATCTTGCATTTCAGAATGTCTGATTAAATGTTTTAATTTAAATGGAAAATAATATTTAACATAATATCTAGCCTAAAGTGCCCCTGAAGCTTCAATTGCAAACAATCATAATAAAGAATGTTCTCGTTTAATCTACAAAATAAGTACATTTGATTTTAATTACTTGGATAATGACCAAGCTAGTACATCAGGCACATCCCTTCCAAGAGATAATGAAAGACACAGAGGAGCAAACAATATTCCTGCGAACAGACCATCACATTCTGACTCTGAGGATGACTACACTAATGAAAATCTGTCTTTGCAAATGACTCATCTTCTGAAGAGTGTTCTGAAGATGTTGAAAATCAGAATGATGCATGTGAAAATGAAATTAATCAATATGAAGATGGGGAACAGTAGTCTATCAGAGAAAGGCTATTTGATAATAACGAAATTGAAGAAACAGTCAGTGGTAGAGAAAAAATGAAAGCACAGTAAATGTCAATGATAATAATGAATAAGTAACTAATTCTTGAAATGCAAGAGGAAGAGTTAGCAAACAAAGACAAACTATCAACCAGGAAAATGATAAGTGCATGAAACAACAATTATTTTAACTATACTTCAATTTTATGAAGATATGAAAACAGTAAGATGGTAGCTAATTTAACAAAAGAACGGGTCTATAATTTTCAAAACTCTACATCCATAGTAAAGTTACAAGAGCTTATCTGCAAGCTCCATTTTGTATATAAATGAAAGCATCGAAAAGGCCAAAGCTCACCCACGGAGACTTCTCAACTTTTAGATCAGTGTAGATCCAACTGAGAGGTGAAGTAAATTATGTTCTGGATATGCAGTCCTTGGTAATATAGAGATCTGTGCATCTAAGAAGGTATTGCAGTGAAGTAGATTAGCCAACAGTGTTTTCAGTAAAACATAAGTAGATTTAACACACATGTCAATTTTACCTCCTTCTCAAATACTACAATAATGACAGTAAAATAATTTTTTTAAGGTACAAAAATAAAGAATCAAAGAGAGTGGGAAAAGATAAAAATGGACAAAAGACATCTACAAATTTGGATAGTAGAAAATTAATGGAGACAGTAAGATCCCATTGCACAACCATCATTTAGGTAAAAATAAAAAAATCTGATAAAACTAAGTACTGATGAGGATATGAAGAAATTAGAATTCTCATAGTTGGCTGTTGGAGATACAAATGATTGAACCACTATGAAGAGTAATATCTACTAAAGCTAAGGAAGCTCACACACACCACACACACACACACACACACACACACAAGCTAGAAATCCCATATATATAAGGAGCCCTAGTGGCACAATAAGGAGCTCTGGTACCACAGTGACTAAGGCATCTGACTACTAACCAAAAGGTTGGTGGCTCAAACCCACTAGCCACTCCACAGAAGCAAGACCAGGCAATCTATTTCCTGAAAGATTTATCACCTGGGAAACCCAATGGGGATCGCTGTAAGTGAGAATTGACTCAATAGCAGTGGGCTTGGTTTTGGTTTGAGTGGCACAGTGGTTAGGTGCTCCACTGCTAGCTGAAAGGCCACAGTTTGAACCCACCAGGGGCTTCGTAGGAGAAAAGATCTGGTGACCAGTGCTTTTTCCAAGACAGATTTGTCTGTTCTTCTGGAAGTGAATGGTACACTCAATATTCTTCATCAATGTCATAATTCAAAGGCATTCATTCTTCTTTCATCTTTCTTATTCATTGCTCTGCTTTCACATGCATATAAAGTGATTGAAAATACCATGGCTTGGGTCAGTAACATCTTAGTCCTCAAAATGACATCTTTGCTTTTTTTAACACTTTATACATCTTTGCTTTTTAACACTTTACAAAGGTCTTTTGTCGTAGATTTTCCCAATGCAATACATCATTTAATTTCTTGACTGCTGCTTCCATGGGCAATGTTTGTGGATCATAGATGCTATGTTAAAGCATTGATCTTGCATACTTTTATTCTTGAAATACTTTTGAGCAGAGAAACTTTCATTTTTCACTTCATTGTGCTGTTTGAATGCTTACATTGATCATCCAATATTTATGTAATAAAATTTTTAACATAATTATTAAATTGAAAGCATCTGTTGAATGCCTGCTGTTTGCAGTCATTGGGGATAGGATATAAACAAAATGAAATTTCTCTCTTCCAGAAATAAACAACATAAAGAAAAGATGATATATAGATAGACAGACAGATAGATAAGCAGGGCCAGATAGCTTACTGTGGCCAATTAAATGCTAGTGACATGTGCCCATGTGGAAGCATTTAATTGCTAGTGTTTCATTGCCTGGCCTACTCTTTTCCTGTTGTAGAAATCATAGAAGAACATAAAGATAGGGAAGAGTTATAACATTAAAGCAGCCTGTAATCCTGAGCCAATTCTTAGAAGAGAACACACTTTAAGTAAAAAAGAAAAATTGCAGGTTAATTCACAGATACTTGTTGTTGTTGCTATGTGCCATCGAGTCAGACCTGACTCATAGCGACCCCTCCTTGGGTTTCCAAGGCTGTACCACTACAGAAGTAGATTGCACAAACTTCCTTCCGAGGAGTGGCTGGTGGGTTTGAACCGCCAGCCTTCTGGTTAGCAGTCAAGTGCCTTAGGCTCCTACTTTTTATTGCAGCATAGCATAACCTATCCTAACTGATACACTGAGGAGCATCCAAGTCTCAGAATCTATTAGCTCTGTAACTTTGGCAATGCCCCTTTGGTATTCACCAGGTATGAGTACACCAGATTTCTGGAAAACAAAAATTAGGAGACCAGTATTTTTCAGAATGTTACCAAAACCCATTGCTGTTGAGTCAATTCTGGCTCATAGTGACCCTATAGATAGTGGAGAACTGTTCTGTAAGGTATGCAAGGCTATAATCTTTATGGAACCAGATAGCCACATCTTTCTCCCATGGAGTGGCTGTTGGGTTCAAACCACTGACCTATCAATTAGAAGCTGAGCACTTAAGCACTGTGCCACCAGGAGTCCTTGGTTCAATACATCAGCCCTTACTTAATTCCTATAGAAGCTTATCTATTTTCAGACACACAGATTTACACGTATGCCAGAATTGAGACTGTTGTGCAATCACCCAGGAAACAATCACTTTTAAATCACTCCAGTCAGAAACTTCCCTCTAATCTTGTCCCTCATAGCTGGCCATCAGCCTGAGCTCCAGGAAACTAAAGAATTGGATTTTCCCCATAAAATTCCTTTTCTCCGTTTCTTACCTTATACTATTTCCTTTGTCTAGAACACCTTTACCCTTGTCTTCTAATATACAAATCCCATAGAGAACTTCTTTTTCATAAAGTATTTCATTGCTCCTTTACACATACACACACATGCACGCATGTGCCTACTCACACACTTATAATTCCCAGTAACCCTTCCCCCAAGTGAAAGAAAGGGAAGGGAACTAAATGTTAGTGAACACCATGCCATGTGCCTCATACTATGTGTCGTCCTTTAGATCTCTCCTTACACTCTCATACTTCTCTATCTCATAGTACTTTTTTTGCTCTCACTTTTGTGGTATTTTAAACTCTATATTATATAGAGCTCTGGTAGCACAGTGTCTAAGGCACTTGACTGCTAACCAGAAGGTTAGCAGTTCAAACCCACCAGCCACTCCTTGAAAGGAAGGTTGAGCAATCTACTTCCATAGTAATACTGCCTGAGAAACCCAAGGAGGGGTCGGGTCTGACTCGATGTCTCATAACAACAATAACAATATTATGTTATATATGATTGTGTATATTTTTCACCTCTGAGGTAATAAATCAATGTCATTTTCAGCCCCCAGCCCAAGGTCCAGTAAGTATTAGACTCTCAATAAATACTTTTTAATGAATAAACATATTCAAATATATATATAGAGAGAGAGAGAGAGAGAGTAATATCTTCAACACGTGTCTTTATATAAAACATGTCTGAAGAGTAAGAAATCTGATCAGAAAGTAATACCCTCTTAGCCTCTATTATTATGCCTAATTTCCTGGCTTATGAATGCATTCCCATGCCAGGCTAAAAGATCAGTTTGAAATTTGGTCCTGTCCAAAAAAGAAGCATAAGGAGATGGAGTCCTACTGTTTGCTGAAGGGATCTTTCTCAGAAAAAGAGATTTAAGGTTTTAATCTGTTACACACGTCTCATGAATGTGATTATTTAACTACCATAAAGTAAGGCTCACTGTCACCACCGACCAATCAGAAGACACGAGTATAATTGTGGGAAGAAGCCCAGAAAAATACTAAAACAGCTTTAGGCTTCATGGGACACTAATTAATCATTTTGGCTAGAAAGCCCTTCTCCCCATGGAGTGTAATGGCTTCCAAGGAAGGTTTGGATGAAACATTTCACCAGATGGATTCAGTATCTACATTAGTTCTCTGCCACCCACGCCCGTATGTATTCATTTATTTCTCCATAAAAGATTTGCTAATGCATTGAGGTAGTAGAGTCTGTACTAACAATTAACTAAAAAATATGTTGTATGACAATTCACGTCCAGGTTTTCATGGTTTCATATAAACTAAAATGGAGACTCGTAATTAGAATTATGTCATCAAATAAGTATCAAGCAAAATAAATATCAAATGGATTAAACTTAGTATTTCAATTGAGGGTTTTTTTGTTTTGTTTTGTTTTGTTTTTTGGCTAATGAACCAAGATCAGCAGGATGACAGTGAGGTACTAATCCTGGGGGGGAAAAAAAAAAAATTGGTGCTTATTTTGCATCAACACACATATTTACAGAACTAAATTGTCTGCTTGACCTTTACAAATCTTTATGGTACAGGCTCCCTTTAGTTATTTTATTTAAATTATAAGTTGCATAACAAATGTTGGCTTTTTTTGAGCACCAACAAGACAAGCATCATTATACCCACTACACAGATGAGGAAAGTAAGCCTTAAAGAAGTTAAGTTACCTGAGGTTATTCAACTTGTAATGGACAATTTTCAAACTTCTAAATCCAAAGCCCAGGCTCCTCCCCATAATTATAGGTCATGATATAACATTACTACTTTAGCACAGTTTTTGTTAAAAAGTTGTACACATATATAAATACGTACGAAATAATAATAGGTTGGACTTGAAAGGAAGACACAGAAAAAAAAAGACTTTAAGAACTAAAACTTCTGCTGAAAACAGAGTCAGATAATATAACTCAGGCACAAAATATTAATTTATTTTACCTAAAAATTAATAATGATCAGTTTTATTTGCAAGATTGTATAGCAAAGGTTACCAGAAATGTTGATAAATTAAGACCATTAACATAGACTGCTAATAGTCTAAATAGCAATTTAGTGCCATTGCTGTCTTACTCTTTAATGAAATGAAAATTTGAATTGATTGTATAAGGAAAGAATCTTGTTTATTCTAATCTTAATATTATGGTTGATAATTTCACCAGAAGTCCGGATGAAAATGTACCTGATAGAACAACGCCACAGGAAACTAATGATCCTAATGAATCTACTTGTCGCTGAAGCACAAAGATAGAGACTCATAAATCTTTTAAAAATTACTAGAGGCAAACAAATGATCAGGACAAACAAACAATTATTTTACATTGTTTATATGTCTTTTACTTTATATTCATTGTCCTATTTCCTAGGAAAAAATGTTCAAAATACCCTTTAAATATTTGCATTTAATTTTCATCTTTACTCTTTTTACTCCACAAGAAGCTCCTGAAGACTGAATTTTCAACAACTTGTTTAATTGTTTTCCTGAGATAGCTATTAAATCTGCTCTTTCTTCTTCGTGTGATCAGTGGTCAACTGATAAATAATATTGGTGTCTACCTCTTAATTCAGGAGCTCCGATAGCGTAGTGCCTACAACACTTGACTGCTAACCAGAAGGCTGGTGGTTCAAACCCACAAGCCACTCCTCAGAAGGAAGGTTGGGCAATTCCATAATGATACTGCCTCGGCAACCCAAGGACGGGCCCCTATGAGTCAGGGCCAACTCAATGGCACATAACAATAATAATAACCTCTTAATTCAATATTTTGCCTATTTTTTAGGATTTTATAACTTGATGGTAAATTATTATTCAGAACTAAGAGTAAGCATAGATGATCATTTTTTAAGAAAAATATTTTGTCCCAAAAAGGTATTTGGAAATCAAGCTATATTTTCTTAATTTAAGTTGGTTCTCTACAAATGAAATGAAAAATTCAGTAAATTACCCAGAAAGTTTCATTGTTCCCATCACCTTTGAAAAAAAGCAAAACTAGACAAAATAAAACAAAAATGTTTTACTCAAAGATAGTTGCAGGCATTTAGATAACTACCATTATTACACACCTCCCATTTTTATTAATAAAACCAAACCAAAGTCACTGACATTGAGTTGATTCCAATTCATAGCGACCCCCATTAGGTTTCCAAGGTATAAGTCTTTACAGAAGCAGAATGCCTCATCTTTCTTCTGCAGAGCCGCTAATAGATTTGAACCACCAACCTTTTGGTTAGCAGCCAAATGCCTTAACCACTACACCACCATATGACCACTTTGTTGTAAGCAAAAACTAAATGCATGCATGTTGAGATTAGATGAGTACGTGGAAGAGGTTATTAATTTGCTCTTAAATGAAAATCAGAATTGCATGCATTTATTGTTGATTTCATAGAATTTCACATTTCCTTAATCTCAGCCATAACCATGTTTCTGATAATTGCTTACTTTGTGTTTAAAAAAATTGCAAGTCTTCTCTAGCTAGTTCAACCCTGGCCACACTGATTGTTAAGTAGTGATATAAAATAATATGACAGAATTCATAAGCTCAGATTCAGAGGAGACACACACTGTTTCCAGCATAGCATAGCTGCTTAATGTTTGCACTCTAGAGTCACATAAACCTAAGTTTGAGTTTTAGCCCTGCCAGTTATTAGCTATGCACCATTAGTTAAATAACTTCACCTTTTTGTGCTCAGCTTCCTGGTCTGTACAATGGGAATTATAAGAGCATCAGCCTCAAAGGTGTGCTATGAAGGTTTAAGGAGATAAGACATGCAAGTAGCTATTGCAGTTCTTGGCACATATGAAGCTCTCAGTGACTGTTAGTTGTTGTTTTGTTGTTGTTGCTGTTGTTGATCCTAAATACATAACCGTGTGTGAGCACACTCTAAGATTTCCACATCAGAGTGAAAGTCCAAATATACATCCCTGATCTTAGTCAAGCTACATTAAATGAAACTGTTCAAATGCTGGTTAATTTCAAAGCCCACAAGAAAAGACAAAATGAGTGACATTTGCAAGATGACTCGTGGCTCTGATGTTATCTAAAGTTCAGGTTAAAATTCCATGCTCTTTTGCTGACCCTCATGTGGTTCCTGACCTTTACCCCATTGCTCTGATGCCTTCTGTCCCTTTCATTTTACCATTGCTTGTCTAACTATTCTTCTTGAATCAACTCACCTTGTTAAAGTACTTGATAGCTTGCCTCCCTGGCACTCAGTCTCTGGATTGTGGATTCCTGGGAAGCCATTCAGTTATTGCAAGAGATCTGATATACACATATAATCGAAGGCAATGCCCACCAGCTGGCTTTTTTTTTTTATTTTACTTATTAGCTTATTTATTAATATTCTAACTCTGCATTTATATTGTAGAGATGCTGCTTCAATTAATGGAATATATTCATCTCTCTTTTTGTCTAGAAATTGGTCATCAAGTTCTATAAATGTTAACGTCTCTAGAGTCCTTACTTACCTTTCCAGTCAACTGTCCCTGGCCTGAACCAAGTGCTCACCACCCATCATGTGGACTGTGGCCATAAACTTCCACCTTTTCCTCCAGACCCCTATCTTGCTCCACTGCTCTATTCCACACTGCCTCTTAACTAATTCCATGATCTTGAGTCTCCATCTCCTCCTTTCAAAAAATCAATTCTAAATCTAGTCACTCACAAGAATATAGGAGTGGAAGATGTAATAAGTTCATTGTAAATACAGACAGTACCTGGGTTATGAATAAGATCTGTTTCTAACTGTGTCTTTAAGAATTTCTAGGTAATAAAAGGTGCATATGGTTCTTATTTACCCTTACTTTAAAGCGCTCTGGTGGTGCAGTGCCTAAGGCATGTGACCACTAACCAGAAGGCTGGCAGTTCAAACCTTCCAGCCACTCTGCAAAAAGAAGACAGGGCAATCTACTTCCATAAATATTTACTGCGGTGGAAATCCGATGGGTGTTACTATCTGTCGGAATTGATTGGATGGCAGTGGGGTTTTTTAGAAAACCAAGGCTTGAAGACTTTTCAGTGATTTAAAACCTGCACATGAAGCATGGAAGGTGATTGTGATGAAGAATTTGTTGCAAATACCAGTTGGTTCAATCATTTCAAAGTGAGGGCAAATTTACATAACATTAAAGGGCAAGTAGGAGTTGTCCATAAGTTGGATGTTCGAAACCCAGGGGCTACATGAATATAAAACTCTCTGCAAATAGTAATTACTAATTACTGTTAGATAAGAATTCTGACCTTAACCAGGAGTGATTTATTTATTCAACTAAAATGTATCAATGCTTATTAGGTATGTGCAATAGTATGCAAAGTGCTAGTGACAAAAATATCAATAAAACACAGTTCCTGGCCTGAAGGAGCACATAATCAATGTAATGAAAATCCTTGGAGGTGTCTGTCCAGTCCAGGCCATAGCTTTCCTGCCCTGAGAGCTGTCCCCTACTCAGAGTGAGTCTGTATGGACAAGTTATGTGACACCACTACCCTGAACATGGTGGACTGCACAGAAAGAAACATCTGAAATAAGATTGGACCACCAGACTCCCTTTTTCTAGAGAGTCAGAACTGAAATTCAGAGACACCCAGTTAGTCTCCCTAGTTGACTAGAACTTCAACATCAGTAAATACTGAGTTGCCACATGCCTCAGTAAGGAGAGAGGAGCTGAGAAGCTGGTCTGCAGAACAGAAAGAATGAATCTGGCAAGGAGAAAGATGCCTGGATTTCTGGTGACTTTGTATTACTTAGGAGCTCTGGTGGCGTAGTGCCTAAGGCTAACCAGAAGGCTAGCCGTTCAAATCCACCAGCCACTCCTCAGAAGGAAAGTTGGGCAATCTACTTCAGTAGTGATATTGAGAAACCCAAGGAGGGGTCGCTGTGAGTCGGATCCAACTCAACGGCAGTGTGCTGCGTTTTTTTGGTGTGTTTGTATTAGGTCAAATCTCTTCCTGAGCTTGAGTCCATTTTCAGCTTTTGGATTCCCTGATTCCCTTTTACTCCACCCAAACCAAAACCAAAAACCAAAGCAGTTGCCCTTGAATTGATTCCAACTCGTGGTGACCCCATGTGTGCAGAGTAGCACTGTACTCCATAGGATTTTCAAGGTGTGAACTTTCAGAAGAAAATCACCAGGACTTTCTTCCAAATTACCTCTGAATTGGTTCGAGCCACCAATCTTTCAGTTAGAGGTCAAGTGCTTAACCGTTTGGGCCACTCAGGGAATCCCAGTAACATTTCTTTTACCCTAATACTATCTAAAGTGGTTTCTGTTACTTCTAATCAAAAGAACATTAAAAATGCAATGTATGCATAATGAATGCCAATAGAACACAATGACTACTCTAATAAGGGCATATGGAACAAACTTTAGAAGCCCAGAGCTAGCTGCAAATAAATGTCTCTGAGATTGCTTCAGAGAGGAAATAATATTTGGATGACCAGCTATTGTCATATCTACTGGATTACCTGGTCTGCCCATCAAAAGGGTATTTCTCCAACACCCATGCTCTGCTTATGTTCCATCCCAGTGAGAAGGGTCAGATCCAAACCCCAGTCCTAATGTGCTCCATCAACTCTATAAAGCTAGACTACACCCACTCAAACTCCTAGATGCAGGGTAACTAATCATCAGTTCTGTGTTTTGTTAGTTGCCCAATACCTTACATTCTTTAAAAAAAAAAAGCTTTTATTGAGTCAGTTTAGACTCATGGCACCCCATGTGGGCCAGGGTTTTCAATGGCTGATTTCCCAAAAGTAGATCACCAGGCCTTTCTTCTGAGGCACCTCTAGATGAACTCAAACTACCTACCTTTTGGTTGCAGCCAAGCACACTAACCATTTGCACCACTCAGGGATTCCTATAGTCTTTAAGAGGGTTTGAATACAAGCACTGTAATTGCAAATGCTATGCTTTTCCCACAATTCTGGGGTGACATCGAGCTCCTGTGAGGAAGTCAAGTGTCTGTGGGGATACAAGATGGAGAATCCTGGTCTCATTACCTAGAGATGCAAGTCCAGTTGCTATGATGTTCAAAACCTTTCACAATACAATTGCAATCATTTTCTTCTGTGTCTCCACATATCCAACCCCTAAACAAACCACCTGTTTTCTTGCTTTTCATATATTACTCTCTGCTGAGTATGGCCACAGGAGGAAGATGAGGCAATCTACTTCCATATAGGTTTACAACCCTGGAAACTGAATGAGGGTCGCTATGCACTGCTATGGTAGTGGATATGATTTGAGGTGTGCCTAAAGATCATGCTAACAGTAAAATGGGAGCTCAGTTGGTGAAGTGCCTAAGGCATTTGACTGCTAACCAGAAGGCTGGAGGTTCAAATCCACTAGCCACTCCTAGGAAGGCAGGTTAGGCAATCTACTTCCACAGTGACACTGCCTCAGAAACCTAAGGAGGGGTCGTTATGAGTTGGATCTGACTTGATGGCAGTGAGTTTTGTTGTTGTTGTTGTTGTTGTTATGTGCCGTTGAGTCAGCCCCTACTCATAGCGACCCCTCCTTGGGTTTCCGAGGCAGTATCACTACGGAAGTAGGATTGCCCAACCTGAGTTTTAGTAACAGTAAATTATTTTCCTACTCATGTACACTATTGCACTTTAAAGGTTTTTTCCTTTGGATATAACATTATTAGTTCTTCTATTAATATGATAATGTTTAAGTAATCTGAATGTAAGTTAATTCTCAATATATTTTCTCTGTGTCAAGAGGAACTGGGCCATGAATGAAGCAGGTGCATAAGAAATGAGGTATAAGAAAGGAAGGAAAGGTCAGAGAAAGAGGACATTCAGATAGCAAAATATACACTTGGCAGGCCTTAACGATCATACATTTAATTGATTAGAAACAGCCAAGGATATTACTATCACTGATAGCACCAAGATTTTGTTTCCTCCTCTCAAAGAATTTGCTGCAACTGAAAGTTGAAATGCTGTTTCAATTGATTTTTAATACCTGACAACTTCCATTTCCTATTGTCATCTCGAGGCTGCAACGAGAAGGTACTGGCTTAAGCATTAATAGATGTGAAAGTCCGATATAACCATTTGGTAAAAATGATTTGATAATGTAGTAGAAGTCAATTGAGTTTTTGGTCAGTTAGCACAAGACATGCTAAATAACCATCCCTTAGCTGCCTGTGGTACAAACTGCCTAATGTTCTCTTTTATAGCAGCAACATGAAGAGTAGTGAAGCCTGAGAGACCGAGGGGAGAATATGGCACAACCCCATTTTTGCTTTAGCCACTGAACTGCTATGTAATATCAATCATGTTGTTTAACCCACATGTAGGTTTCTTCATCTGTAAAATTAGGATAATAATGCTGCTCCTCCTCATGTGACAGAAAATGAGAGATAACTAATTCACATTCATAATAGAAATTAACCAATTTTATGACGAACAAGGTGAATCAAATACCTTCTTGGTCACAAAATGGTCTTTTGAAAAAAAAATATATTTTATAAACAAATGTGTGTAATCATCTTTAAGTTTTTAAACATTTAAAAAAGCATTTGAAAACAGTTTTCAAAGCAACACTACAGGAACTCAGATAACAAATAAAGGTTTCCTTTAAGAACCTTTCTTCTGCAACACGTGCTGCAGTTTCTGGCTTTAACATTTGCAAATAACTGTTGTTCTTGTCGCTGTTGTTCTGGTTCTTGTTGTTGTTAGCTGCTATCAAGTTAACTCTGAGTCATGGCAACCTGATGCCCAACAGAGCAAAACGTTGCTCAGTCCTGCATCACCCTCACACTCTCCAGCATGTTCAAGTCTATTGTTGTGACTGTTATGTCAATCCATCTCATGAAAGGTCTCCCTCACACTTGATGGCTCTCTGTTTCACCAAACATGTCTTCCTCCAATGATTAATCCCTCCTGATTAGGTGTCCAAAGCAAGAGACTCAGACAATGTTCTATTGTGACTTGTAAGGTTTTCATTATCTAATTTTCAGAAGTAGATCACCAGGCCTTTCTTCTTCATCTTTCTTAAGCTGGAAGCTTCATTGAAACTGGTATTTCAAATACCAGTGGTATAGCTTCCAGCATCACAGCAGCACACAAGCCACCACAGCATGACAAAAAGATAGGTGGAATTTATGTAAAGATCTGGTCTTGTTACAGCAATAACAGTAGTCATACACTGACAACTGAAACAAGAGCTTTCCTTGCTGTGATGCTTATTTGGTAAATTTGGCTAGGCCACGATTCCTAGTATTGTGTGATTGGTGTCCGTTTTTTGATCTGATGTGATTATCCCTCATTGTGTGATATTATGTAATTATCCTCCATTTTATGTATTGTAAGGAGTTCTGGTGGTGTAGTGGATAAGGCATTTGGCTGCTAACCAGAAGGTCAGTGGTTTAAACCCAACAGCTGCTCCACAGGAGGAAGATGAAGCAATCTACTTCCATAAAGATTTACAGCCTTGGAAATGCAATGGTGATCCCTATAAGTTGGAATCAATTCATGGCAATAGGTTTGGTTTTGGTTGTGGTTTTGGTTTTATGTGTTGTAAATCTAACCTCTATTTGTTAATGAGACAGGATTAGTGTGAGGTGTATCTTCAGTCACAGCCTTACAAGAGGGTATGACTCAAGTCATACCCTTACTCTGATGTAAGGAGAGTTTCCTTGGGAGTGTGACTTGCATCCAATTTATATATGGATGCTCTGGCAAGACTCTCCTTTGCTCTGGATCCTGCATCCAGCTCATCATCATCTGACCTCCAGCTCTTGGGACTGGAGTTAGCAGCCTGTCATCTGGCTTGCTAATTGTGGGTTCAACAGCCTCTGCAACCACATGAGTCAGGAGAAGCCTCCAGCCTAATACCTGACCCACAGATTTGAGACTTCTCAGCCTCCACAACCATATGAGTCATTTTCTTGAGATAAATCTCTCTCTCTCTCTCTCTCTCTCAACCTACATCTGTCCCTCTCTAAAATTCCAACAAGTTCAGCTTTGCCACTGTGTTTCTGGAGTCAATATGCTTTCCATTATGTCAAGAGTTGTTAGGAAACTTACATCCCAAGTAGACTTTGTGGGGTAGCTTCCAAGAAGTAGACACCTAGGTCTGTTACACCACATCAGTCCATATTGCACACTCTGATATTGATGTATTCAATTCTGGAGCTGGTAATCAAGCCACATTATGAGCACTTTCCTCTAGCAACAACAGCTGTTGGTTTGGGGGCACTATTCTTATGCTAAGAAGCCCAGTGGTTAAGCAGGGACTGCTAACTGAGAAGTTGGTGGTTTGGAACCCAGCAACTGCTCCACAGGACAAAGATCTGGCAATCTGCTTCTGTAAAGATCTGTGAAGATTACAGTCTTAAAAATGTTGTGGGGCAGTTTTACTCTTCCCAATAGGGTCAACATGAGTTGGGACTGACTTGACGGCAACAGGTTGAGTTTCGTTTGATTCTTAGGCTATTGCAGACTTTGTGTTTTAAAAGGATCTAACTATGGGCCATGTGAGACCGGACTTAAAAAGACAAGATTAGAGGTGTGAATATCAAACAGAATTCCACATGAATTATGCTTTAAAGGAAAAATATGCACATATTAACCATCTGTACAGAATTACAGCCTCCTTCTATTTTACTATGTTGGCAATTATAATTGACCAGCTATAAAGCAACAGTATTTAAACACTGTAACATTCGTAGAACAATTCCCTTTTGCTATTAGTTCTGTCTAATTTTTTGTTTCTGCCAGCACTCGCTGAGTCAGTTAACAACTACACTCTTTATATAATTCTAAAATATTGAACTGTATGCTAAATAAGTAAAATATTTTAAGGTAATGTCCAGAGGGAATAGTATTTCATATTGTAGCTCAATATACCCTAAGGTAATTATTCAGATATCAATATGCAAAATAGCAGCATGTTGTAGTAGTCTATATTTCTTTTTATTTTGCTCCTTTGTAGCAAGCAATAAATTTAAAAGTGCAAAGGAAAAAAAAAAGAAAAAGTTAGCAGTTGATTTTCCTAACAGGATTATTTGCCTAGAGAGAGAGAAATTTCACTTAGTCTCTTCTTAATTTTTCATGTAAATTAAATTCTACAAGTGAAGAAAAATTCATAAAAATCATAGTTAGTCATCTGAGAGGGAGATATGGCATATGAATGGGGCCCATAACCTCAGAAGGTGAAATGTAGAAAATACCACAAGCAACTCCCACATTAAGTTAAGTGAACCAAAAAAAAAAAAAAAGGGAGATTCTTGGACTGAAGGAGACTTCAAGGATATCCTCCTTAATCGCCTCTTAATAGTCTCACATCTCTGACACAGGAAACAAATCAAAAATTCACAGAACATAGAATTATTAATCACTTATATTTTATACCAAATGCAAGTACTACTAGACACATTTTAAATTTTAAAAACCATTTAAATATAACAGCTTAAAAGAAACATGGGATGTCAGTTGATTTTTTAAGATGTCAGTATGTGACACATCCTAGAATAAGTTAGTTGCATATTCTTATGATTTTTTTTTTGAAATAAACACTGTATTCTCCTATTAAGCCTAATACATGTTTGGTTGAAATTAAACAACGATCACTGCAGACTTGTATGCTACCCAATGCCCAATATCATTCAGCACCTATTTGTTGAACATCCCTTGTATATAAAATTGTGCTCAGCCACACAATCACATTTCCCACTTTGGATATAAACAGTGTAATCAATCTTTTCACAAAAGACTTAATCATTAAATGAAAAATATGTCTACCAATCATGGCAATGTCTTAGTTTGCATCTCCTCAGGAAATAGTTGAAAATTGTGAAGGAAGGAAAAATCAAATAGGTGACTATTTGAGTGTGGAGGACAGAGATAGACAAAACCAATATAAAACCAATACAGTGACAGAAGTTGGGAGAGACCTGGTGCAACCAGGACGATGATTTATGTATCATATGTTGAGCTTGATGTGACAGCCAGATATTCAAGGACAGCTGAATAAGAAGCAGATGAAAGTACTTGACCAGAATGCGAGAGCTTTAAAATATCATCTTAAAGTATCCATAGTGAGGAATAAAGTGCCAGGCATGGTGCAACCTGACTCTGAGTTTTGTGGTTCATTCAGATATTTGTTATTGTTAGTTGTGTTGAGTTGACTCCAAATCTGGGGACACCATGTACAAAAGAACAAAACACTGTCTGGTCAAGTCCATTGCTGTAATCATTGTGCATTCTAAGTGCATTACAATCTAGAGGGCTCATCTTCCAGCAATTTATCAAACAACATATTCTCTTGTGACCATAGGGCTAATTTTCTGAAGTAGAATGTCAGGCCTTTCTTCTTATCTGTCTTAGTCTAGACGCTCCAGTGCAATCTATCCACCATGGCTGACCCTTCTAATATCTGAAATATTGGTAATAGCTTCCAACATCAGAGCAACACGCAAGTCACCATAGTATGCCAAACTGACAGATAGGTGGTGATGATTCATAATATAGTAAAGATTTGGAAAAAAAAAAAAAAGCAAAAGAGGACAGAGTGTCAGTGCTAATGAAGTTATGGAATTCTGTGCAAGATCAAAGCATTCATTCAGAGACGATACCAACTTCAGGGGAAAAGTACTGATTCACAAAGTAAACAGCAGCAGGTATCAAGGACGCTAACACTAAGGGAGGATCACTGGGTCTGATTAGGAGGGAAGCAATAGTGACTTTAAGAACAGATCATCAGAGCTGTGAGAGAAGATACCAGATGGTGTAGAGTATGAATGGAATGTGCAGGGTGAAAGGGAAATCCCACATAACAGCACCTTGAGAAACTGATATACCCACAGAAGCTGACTGTGAAGGTGTTAACATTGTCATCAAACAGAGCAAGCTATAAATAATATTCTTTGTAAGCAGGAAAAGAGCATGTCAACTGGATCATTTCATTGAAACACAGAGCGTGAGCTCCATAGCAGGCACTCCACTTGGACCTGGAGATACAGAGTTAGTAATCTGTGGTGTCTACATTTAAGCGTTTAGTATCTGTTGGAGAATCCTGATATGAGGCTAGTTTTGTTTTTTCATCAACCATTTACGATTTACTAAATATGGTAGCATAATACCTAAGGCACTTGACTGCTAACCAGAAGGCTGGCGGTTCAAACCCACCAGCCACTCCTCGGAAGGAAGGTTGGGCAATCCTACTTCTGTAGTGATACTGCCTTGGAAATCCAAGGAGGGGTCACTATGAGTCGGGGCTGACTCGACAGCAAATAACAACAACAACAACATATGATAAACCAGCCCATAAGTAATCATGAGAGGTTCTAGAGATAGCACATAAAACAGGCAACTATCAACAAAGACAGAACTTCAGGGAGACAGGAAGACTTTCTTCTCCTTTCCTAACCCCATCAAAAGACAACCACTACGGCTCCAATAAGCCTTTTATCCTACAATTATTATATTTTTAATTCAAAATGCACATTCACCTCAGAGAAGTAGCACAATGACTCAAATTCCTCCTGAGTTACAAGTGTCAAATATCACTTTTGATAGTTAAGGTTGTGTGCCAACTTGGCTGGGCCTGGTTTTGAGTGACTGGGCAGCTGGTGGTAGTTATTCCCATGAGGAGACTGGCAATCAACTCCTTGGTGGAATCGTCCACGAGCAGCTGACTAGCTGCTTTAGGGATATGGTCTGCTTCTTTTATATAGGGAGAAGCTTTGGGAATGGTCTCTAATTTGTTGGCACCCTTGAACCCTGCATGTAGCCAAGTTGTTGTTCAGCAGCCTGGCATGCTTGCCAATCTTGGGACTTTTTCTGGACTTGAATTAGTGGCCTGCCCTGTTGTTTGGTAATAGCAGGACTGTGCCTTTTTACCTATTGACCTTGGGTTTGTCAACCTCAGCAGCCAGCAGCTGCCTGAGTGAAGAAAACCCTCCAGCTTCAGTGGGCCAGGAGTAGGAGGAAGAACTGAAGCCCAAGGTCGAGGGGCTTTGACCCAGCCTGTAGAGCCTGGCACTTTGAACTTGGACTTCTAGCTTCCAAACATGTGAGAGAATAAACTCCTGTTTGTTAAAGCCATCCCATTTGCAGTCTATTCCTGTCAGAGAGATAACCAAAAAATCACTCTTCCTGCAAAAATGGCTCATGAAGATTCTACTTTTCACTTTGTCAAAGATTGGCAAAAGGATTCAACGATATTGAAAGTATCCAAAATTTTAATAGCTGTTAAATTAACTATGTGAAATAATTTCTACCTAATTCCACCTTTGATTCCTACAATAATTCTATGTGGTAGATTATCTCAAATTTTCCAAAATATTAAATTCAACACAATAATAAATAGCAGACGCTTATTTAAACATATCTATTTCTCTGTGAATAGGCTTCAGCAAGTTTATGGCTCAGAAGAGAACCATAATCTCAGCTTTATGGTTTTAAAGTGCCAATCATTTCTTTTGTACTCCACTAACTTGTTTCCACAATGCCATTGATCGGCTTTAAAAACAACCCTTTCCTTTTAGGTAACTATGTGAAAGAATTATACTTTTTTTAAAAAAAGAATGTTTCTTTGTATCCCAGGCTTGTATTATTCTCCACAACATAATGATAGATGCTGCCTTTTTAAATTGCTTTATTCATTGAGCAAATTGTTTCTCAACAATTGTTATTTATTTACTCAATTTCCTGATCATCTACTGTATGCCAAGTACTATGCTTGGTAAGAAGGAATCAAGAGAGAAAGAGATGGAAAGGGAAGAAGAGAGGGGAGGAAGAAGGTTAAGAGAAACAAAAAGAGAAAAAGACCCAGTTTTGTTTGTTTGTTTGCTTGCTTGCTTGCTTGCCCTCAAGAAACACCTAGTCTAGTAGTAGAGATAGTTGTATACAACTAATTATAATAAAATGTGAGGACCGTTGTAATATGAATATGTAAGGGTTGATGGGAGCCCAAGGAGAAAATAACTGATCATCTCTATGGCTAAGGCATAGTAGAGATACTGAAGACTTCAAGGATGTACAAGCCTTCCCAAAACTTACAGTAGTAAACACTCAGTAAATATGCACACAAATAACTATTCTTGAAGCTGGTAGTTACAAGCACCATTGTTGTTGTTATGTGCCGTCGAGTCAGACCCAACTCCAAGCACCATTGTTGTTGTTGTGTTGTTACATGCTGTTGAGTCGGACCCGACTCATAGCGACCCTTCCTTGGGTTGCCAAGACAGTATCACTACGGAAGTAGATTGCCCCATCTTCCTTCCGAGGAGTGGCTGGTGGGTTTGAACCGCCAGCCTTCTGGTTAGCAGCCAAGTGCCTTAGGCACTATGCTACCAGAGCTCCTCCAAGCAGCATTAGAGTGATACAAAAATATAAGTTTCTAAGATTGCCCTAGCATCTGGTTTTATCAAGCATCATCAAGTCAGCTCTGATTCATAGTGATATTTTGTATAACAGAATGAAATATTACCCAGTCCTACACCATGCTCACAATCATTACTATGTTTTAGACTATTGTTGCAGTAACTGTGTCAATTCATCTTGTTGAGGAACTTCTTCCTTTTTACTGACCCTCTACTTTGCCAAGCATGATGTCCTTCTCCAGGGATTGATCCCTCCTAATAACTTGTCCAAAGAAACCATGATGAAGTCTCTCACCATCCTAGCTTCTAAGAAGCATTCTAGCTGTACTTCCTCCAAGACAGATTTATTCATTCTTCTGACATTCCATATATTCAGCATCCTTCACTAACTTCACAATTCAGATGTATCAATGTCTCTTAAATCTTCCTTTTTCACTGTCCAGATTTTGCATGTATATAAGGCTGAAAATACCATAGCTCGGGTCGGGCATACCTGAGTCATCAAAATAATATCTTTGCTTATTAATACTTAAAGTGGCCTTTTGCAGCAGGATTGCCCAATGCAATACATCATTTGATTTTTTGACTGCTGCTTCCATGGGCATTGACTATTGATTCATGATGAATGAAATCGTTGTCAACTTCAATTTCTTCTTCATTTATCATGATGTTGTTTACTGAACCATTTGTAAGGATTTTCATTTTCTTTATGTTTAGGTGTAATGTAGCTAGAAGAGTTAATAAAACCCCCCTTTATGGAATACTTAACAAGAGCCAAGCTACTTGCTGAAGTCTTCACATACAAAATTTTACAAACCTATGAGGTGGAAATTGTGGCATATAGATTCTCAAATAGTCCTCAAGTGTACTTGCCTCCAGTACTCATAGACTTGTGTGATTGACCTTCCATTAGGTGTGGGAGGCACATAGGACTTGGTTCTAGTCAACAGAACACAGAAAGTGTGATAAGCTGCCATTTCCTTTATCTTGGTACATAAGATTTCAACATCTATCTTTCAGTGAGAAATGCTCTGTCTTGTTGACAAGAGGATATCTGGCAAGGAACAAGAGTGACCTCAAACCAACAGCCATCAGGAACTGAGGCCCTCTGTCTGAAGACTGAAAGGAACAGAACCATGGGAACTTGAAAGCAGATCGTTCCCCAATCAAACCATAATATGAGACCACAGCCCCAACAGGTACCTTAATTGCAGGTTTCAGAGGAGATCCTGAATCATGCGAACCTGCAGAGCTGTACCTGGACTCCTGACTTACAGAAGCTGTGAAATAATGACTGTGTATTATTTAAGAAATCAAGTTTATGATAATATTGTTAAAGAGCAATGAGTAACTAGTAGAGATATTATTATGCCCTTGTTTCATTGGAGAAAATGATGTTTAGAGTGGCTAGGTCACTTACCAAAGGACTTCTTGTGTCATTGTGCCTAAGGCATTTGATCATTAACCAGAAGTTTGGTGGTGCAAACCCCGGCCACTCTACAGAAGGAAGATGGAACAGTCTGACTCTGTAAAGATTTACTGCCTCAGAAACCCAATGGAGGTCACTATGAGTCAAAATTGATTCGATGGCAGTAAGTTTGGGTTTTTTGGTGTTTTTAGGTCACTTGCCTAATAATTCAAGAAAGCTGGAATCAAATCCAAATTCCACATTTAGATCCTCTAAATTATGTTGCCTTAAGGAAGACTTATGAAAAGGTAGGTATTAGTAGATATTAGTCCTAAAGTGGGTGGAAAAAAGGAAGGCCATTTTTGACTGATGGAATGGGATAAGTGAAGGTCAAGGGCAAAAGACTGTGTTATATATTTGACAATGAGTATCTCAATTTTACTGGAAGATAGTTATATCTATATAACCATGGTTTCCCCTAGACATTCCTGGCCTGTAGATAAAGTGTTTATTTATTAGTAATAATTCAAATGTCATTAACTCCTGCCAACATCTGCTGAATATTAAGCCTTTAGTTCACAGCAAAGTATTTCTAGAAAAACCCAGGGAGTGTCTCATATGTTTCATATGTGCTCATCTCTGGAGCCAATCTCTTTCCAGCCATTGCTACTACTCTACAACAAACAATAATCAATAGAAAATGGAGAAGTACAAAAAATTTCAAAGAAAAGGCAAACATGATTAAGAACATTATATGAAACATATATATTATTCTCATGTATACAAGAAAACATGAGACATAAGACAAAGGTCACTCTAAAGTTTTAAAACTCATGATTAGAAAGAAAATCAAGAGGAGAAGCCGAATTGAAGGAAAGGATGATTAGATAGAGGTTGCAGCAGGAAATTCAGATAAACTGTACAACTACACATTTAAAAAAGAAGAAAATATGTATGGGTGTGATATGTGTGTGTGTGTGTGTGTGTGTGTTACTTAACAGTAATAATGCAAATAGCTGGATGTTAGATCTCCACTTCACAACAAAATGTTTCTAGAAATATATATATATATCTTATTGGTACAATATATAGAGATGGAAAGGAAAGCCCTAGGAACCCAGAAAAATGTAAGAGAATAAGGTATAAGGTCGAGATAGCTTTATCAAAAATTTCCATTATCTCTTCAACATCTTTTCAATTCCAGGTGATTAGTCTAAACCAACTTGGCTAATAAATTTCCCTGGGAACTGATATTGGTCCAGGGTGTATACATTTTCTATCTTGGCTTAATCATATTGAAATGAAGAATGTCTATTCCAGAATAGGGAGAGGTTTTCTAGATATAAACAAAGCAACATGTAGCAAACATCTTCCAATCATGAGAGAAACTAGTTTAAAGTCAAAGCCAACTTAAGAGAGAAAAGATAAAAGAGCTCAGAAGAAAGCAAAGTCACAGCTCTGACATGCTCTTTCCAGATTCCACCTCCCTCTGAGCTTACATTATATACAATAATACATTTTTTCTTCTTGTTCTAAATAGTTTCCTGAAGACAAATTTTTTGTGACCAATACAATTGCACATTTGTGAGAATTCAAATATTGCAGGCAAACAAGTATCAGAAAATAAAATTGGCTTTCACCAGTGAGGTAGATTATATTCTACTTTGTAATTACTCACTCCTCGGAAACCCAAGGAGGGGTCACTATGAGTCAGTGCCACTCGACAGCACATAACAACAACAACAGGCCCCATTACGGAGCTCTGGTAGCCTAGTGCCTAAGGTACTTGACTGCTAACCGGGAGGCTGGCACTTCAAACCCACCAGCCACTCCTCGGAAGGAAGATGGGGCAATCTACTTCCGTAGTGATACTGCCTCGGAAACCCAAGGAGGGGTCACTATGAGTCGGTCTGACTTGACGGCAGTGGGTTTATCCCCCATTACAAAGGAGCTATGGTAGTGTAATGGTTAAGGGATTTAGCTGCTAACCCTTAACTTGTTTGAACTCACAAGCTGCTCCACAGAAGAAAGATAAGGCAGTGTGTTTCTATAAAGATTTACAGCTTGGAAAACCAGTGGGGGTCGCCATGAGTCAGACTTGACTTGATGGTAGGTAGTTTGGTTTGATTTGGGTTATCCCCCATTACTAGTGTCTGAGTGGTGCAAAAGGTTAACACACACAGCTGCTAACCAAAAAGTTAGAGGCACCTCTAAAGACAGTGATGGAACTACTTCCAAAAAAATTAGCAATTGAAAACTCTAAGAGCACACACATATGGGGATCAAAGAGCTTGACAGCAAATCTAGGCAAGAATTCAAAGGCGTGTTTGGGAGTTCCTCAGGGAGATGGGAAAACTGAGATTTAACCAAGAACAAGACTCACTTCATTCCCTTCTTGAATAAAACATACTTTCATTGGTGTGGTATATATCTGAATTCTAGCCAGGTGTATGCAAAGTCTTTCATGATATTATGTACACAAAATGGAGAAATACAAATTGGAATAAATGTAAATTAAGAACTTCAAGAAACAGTGACTATAGGAATTTGAGATAAAGAGTAGTATCAATTAGAAACACATTCCATAGAATTAGCTTTATATGGAAAAAAGACTACTCAGTTAGGATAATAAATTAGTGCAATCACTACTGTTGTTGTTGTTGTTATGTGTTGTTATGAGTCGGCCCCGACTCATAGCAACCCCTCCTTGGGTTTCCGAGGCAGTATCAGTACGGAAGTAGAAATGCCCAACCTTCCTTCCGAGGAGTGGCTGGTGGGTTTGAACCGCCAGCCTTCTGGTTAACAGTCAAGTGCCTTAGCCACTATGCTACCAGAGCTCCTAGGAAAAGTTTAATAATACTAGTAAAAACAAACAAACAAATGCACTTCCATAGAGCTGATTCTGATTAATAGTGACCCCCACTGGATTTCCAAGGGTACCAATCTTCAAAGAAGTAGATTGCCTCATCTTCCTTCCGCAGATTAGCAGGTCGGTTTGAACCACTGATCTTCTAGTTAGCAACCAAATGTCTTACCCACTATGCCACCAGAAACCAATAATAATAGTGTTGTAGTTGTTATGTGCCATCCAGTTGGCCCCAACTCATAGTGACCCCTCCTTGGGTTGCCGAGGCAGTATCACTATGGAAGTAGATTGCCCAACCTTCCTTCCGAGGAGTGGCTGGTGGGTTTGAACAGCCAGCCTTCCGATTAGCAGTCAAGTGCCTTAGGCACTATTCTACCAGAGCTCCTAATGATAATAGTAGTAAAGATTATTTAAAATATAATATTCAGGTATGATACTAAACATTTTTCATACATTAGCTTATTTAGCCTTCACAGCAATCTTTTGAAGTAGATGGTATTTTCCTCTTTTATTAGCAACAAAGAACCTGAAGCTCAAAGGGGTGTGGGAAACTGTCCAAAGTAATGAAGCCACCAGGGGAAAGAATGTGTACCAGAAGCTGGGTCTGAGTCTAAGGATTGTACTCCTAAATACAATGCCACACTTGGGGTAACGCTGAGTACTTCTCAAAATAAGGCAGAGTTGCACTCACCAAAGTAAAAAGATCAATTAGAGAGAGGTCAGAGAGGTCACTGGAGAAGGGGGCAGGTGGACTCGATCTGAATATTAAGGATCCTCCAGAAGGCAGCAGGAGAAAACCCTGTGTCTACTAGGCAGAGGGATGGGAGGCAGGAATGAAAGGAGCAAAGGAACGGACTAGTTGGTTGTGGAAATGGAGATGAGAGAACAGGGTGGGCTGAATTTGCTTCATGAAGCAGATTAGAATGATGATGAGACTTAATTTCTCCTAACAAAGGCATTAGAAAGTGCCCTTCCATGCAGTGTTGTGCTCAATCCAGTTGGTGCCTCAGTATTGCTGGTTGAAAATAAACAGATTGGTTAGCAGAGATTCTTACAGTGCTGATGGAGTAGATATTTCTGCAGCTCTTGCCTTTGAATGTTCTTCATAACTTCCTCATTAAAACCTTTGATCTTCAAAACAAAGCATGAATTATCTCCACTGATCACACAAAACAAAATCTCATTTAGTATTTTTTTCCTATATGTACTCCATTACTTTTATTTCTTTCATATATACTCACGTTGTTGTTGTTAGTTGCTGTTGAGTCAATTCTGATTCATGGCAACCATGTATTCAACACTGATAATTTATTTATCTAAACTTTTAAGCTGTAAAAGATACTGCTATTATATGTTTTTGTCAAATATCACAGTGAGCTAAGCATAGTAATTGTTCCAAGCAACCTAGAGTGGTATCTGTTATTTAAGTAACAAATCTGGAATTTGGGGAAGCAATGAAAGTTTATTAGGGTAAATAAGGAAAGGTTCAAAAGCAGCAAAGCTTTTTAAGTTTCTGTGGTAAATACGCTCAGAAATTAATACAGCCAAATAATCCAAAGGTAGCACTATAAATAGGAGCTAATATTATAATGCCTGTATATATTACAATGCGTATGTACTTTACAAATTTTGGTCTCAAATGGAGCCAAGGAAATGCTGTTTTACCTAAACCTATGAAAACAACTGGTCACCTGCTGAGTCCAAGGCGAGCCTAAAGTTTTCTGTCATTTATAAGAAGTCTCCTACCTTAAATATAAAATCATTGGCTTACACAGTGAATCATTATAAATCCTTTACAAGCTTTTAAACCAATCAGTCAAGCTTAGAATGCAGTGATTTGGAGAATCATAGCTCTGAGGCTTTGGGGCCTCATTGTGCAAGGGTAATAAATGTAAATGATTTTGTAACTTGTAGAAACATAGGTTAGTTCCTTCTTACCTCCCAAGGAGCAATTGGGTTTGACTAAGGAGGTTTACTGTGATCCTAGGGAAAAAAAAAAAAAAATCTATTATGTCAGTTTCTTTCCTGAATCCTGGGAGAAAGAATAACAGAAAAAGCAGTTAATCTGTTAAGCACACAAAGCCTACTATATAGAAACTGTCACTCAAAAAAAAAAAAAAAACCTAGATTCCTTATGCAATTTGTAGCGAACCCAGAGAGCAATGAGGCCTTCTGCAGCAGCACTCAGTAAGCGGTGCCATTTACTCAGCTTTCTACACTCAGAATGAGAGACTCTTAACTACAACAGTCAGGGACTATTCATCAGTGTTACTGCCATTCTAAAATTCTTTTTGCCATTTTCATGAAATGAAGTCCAAAATTTCAAAATAACAGAATTTGAATGATTTTCTTTCTTTTTATTTGAGATTTCAATTGATGGAGACAGGAAAAAGATTTACTGAGAATGGCAATGGCATTCAAAATGAGAATTAGATACATATTATCATGCAGTTAATTGAAGCATAATTATAGGCAAAGAAAACTGTAAATAATGTACAGTGGGGTTCTGTTATGCTTACAAATTTTCCTCACTGGAGACCTAGGGAAAGCTCTTAACCCATAATGGTTAATAAAACATATGTGTTGAGGTCTGATCTGGATTTGTCATAACATGTTGTTTTAATTCTGTTGACGGTATTTGGGTCCATGCTAGTTTTTTCCCCAGAGTGCCACCTGCAAGGTCAGAGTGTCAGAACACTTACTACTATGTTTGTTTCTTTTCTCAATGTTTAGATTTGAAATAAACAAATTCCTCATACAGACTTTGCCAAATTCTTTCTTTTCACCACCACTACTTATTCAACCTTATTGAATCCTCTATTTCCCCATCCATGCCTTCTGCATTCTTCATTTCCTGCAATGCCTGGGAAAAACCAAAACACCAAACCAGTCACCGTCAAGTTGATTCTAACTCATGATGATCCCATGGGCTTCAGATTAGGACTGTGCTGTACAGAGTTTCTAATGGCTGTGATGTTCCAAAAGTAGATGGTTGTTGTTGTTGCTGCTGTGTGCCATCCAGTCAACACCCCATAGGGTTTCCTAGGCCATAATCTTTATGAGAGCAGATCTCTGGGTCTTTCTCTTGTAGAGTGTCATTGGAGTCACACCATTAACCTTCCTGTTAGCAGATGATTACTTAATCAATTCCCCACCAGAGTTCCTTAATAGAAAAGTTTAAGAATGTTAACAAGGCAAAAAAAAAACAGGAAAAGGATGTTCAAAGAGAAGAAAAGCCTGAATAAAGGCAAGGAAGTCCAAGAGGTCATGACACAGCCTGATAACTACAAGTAGTTGGTGGGACTAGAACATCAAGTAGCAAGAAGTGCAGCTGAAGCACACCAGGATGCCATAATGATGCTCTTATGCATGTATGTATGTGTAAAAGGAGCATTTCATCATGAAGAAAGTTGTGTCAAGTTGACTCCAACTCATGGTGACCCCATGTTTGTTGTTGTTGTTATGTGCCGTCGAGTCAGCCCAGACTCATAGCGACCCCTCCTTGGGTTTCTGAGGCAGTATCACTACGGAAGTAGGATTGCCCAACCTTCCTTCCGAGGAGTGGCTGGTGGGTTTGAACCGCCAGCCTTCTGGTTAGCAGTCAAGTGCTTTAGCCACTATGCTACCAGAGCTCCTAATGGTGACCCCATAGGGGTCAGAATAGAACTCCATTGGATTTTTAATGGCTGATTTTTAGGAAGTAGGTCACCAAGTCTGTCTTCTATGGCACTTCCGGATGGGCTCAAAACTCCAGCCTTTCAGTTAGCAGCCAAGAACATTAACCATTAACCATTTATACCACCCAAGGACATCTCATGAAGAAAAGATCTTTGAAAATTTTTGTTCAGTGATGATTATACTGGTTTGGTAGCTAAGATAAATGAAACAACCAGAGAAACAAAACTGATATATAACGACATATCCAAAGTGTTGGGAGAAGAAACTAAAAGGAGCTGTGGGTATGATCAGCCTGTGGGAAGAATTATTAGAGAAGATAGATCCTGGACTACCTGGAAAGGGCCATTTTAAGACAATGAATGAAAGAGATTTAAGGATAGGCATGTATGGTTGGTTTGTGTGTGGGAATACTCTCCAATTAATGTCTTTCTTGATTTGCTTTTATAACTATTATGGAATTTAAAATGTCCAAGGCACAGAACCTAGCCTAGCATGTAATAAAACTTCATTTCTGTAAAAGAATCAAATCACTTACCTCAAAATAAATTTTTTTAAAGTTTGTTATAATGGCAATTGCTATGAAAACAGAAAACACTTTTTACAAACCTGAATTGAATGAAAATTGGCTCTGAAACAAATTAGTAGAAGCAAAGAAAACTAAGAATAAAGTAGAACATTTTGATTCTAGTTTTACCACTTTCTCTTCATTTCCCTTGAGTTTTTCTCCAAGATGAAATATTTAAAAAAAAAAAATTATATACTGGTGAAATTGATTTACTGGTGTGTGAAGTGTGAATCGTGTGAATTGCATTATTTATTGGAAGCTTTACACTTTGAAAAATGTTTTCTTAAATTGTATAAATAATTTATATAAAATATTGTGATAATAGTAAAATTAATAACATCAGGTACTGAAAAGTTCATCAAGTGTGCCAAACATAAATATATCTAAAGAAAGAATGAGTTCACATAAGATCTTAAGAAAAATTCTTGTTGAATATAAGCTTTATATTTATATTTATATTTATATTTATGCACTAGGAGCTCTGGTAGCACAGTGCCTAAGACACTTGACTGCTAACCAGAAGGCTGGTGGTTCAAACTCACCAGCCACCCCTCAGAAGGAAGATGGGGCAATCTACTCCTGTAGTGATACTGCCTCGGAAACCCAAAGAGGGGTCTCTATGAATCGGGTCCGACTTGACGGCACATAACAACAACAACAACAACAATATATATGCACTACAATAAAACATTGAGATGAATTTGTAACAAGGTATGTAATGCCTTTTTCTAGAGCTCTTTCTCCCAAAAAAATTGGTGTACTTATTTTTGAAAATTAGGTAATAGTTCTGTTGAAATTAAGATTCTTCAAAAGTGATTTTAATATTGTATATTTTCTTTGTTTTTATTTGTGTTTCTGCATGTGTGATGGCATGCACATGTGCATAGACATGGGTTAAACCAACGTCAGTATTTTTCAATACTTATTACTAAAAGTTATATATTTATTCAATATCTCAGTAAGGTTTTATTTCTATGAATTTAGCCTTAAATTTCTCAGTTAAGTTTCCAACAATTATTATGCACAATTATCCAGTTACATAGTTTATGAGTTAATTTATTAACATTAATTGTTGTTCATGTAAAGCTAGAAAATGTGATCTTGAAAAAAACTAAGTTTAAATATAATATCACAGAACCAATATTTCAACAGTAACATGGATCAGGTAATAAATTGCTCCCTTTGATCATTGTTTTTAAAGTCTCTTGAACCATGCTTTGATTAGTTCTATTTAATATTTAACATCTGGTTAGTCAATTTCAATCTGCAGGAAACACTGCTGGAAAAATTCTATGCTGACTAAATACATTTATAATACTACAAAGCTGACATGTAATTGATTTTAGTTCCCATAAAAGGATTATGTTAACTTTCCTTAATCTATATATTTGTATTTTGGGCAGTCTAGTGAATTCACACCAGGGATGCTAAATTTTTATTTCCTATCAATATTTTATGTAAAATTGATAGGATTATATTTTAGTCTAAGTACCACTTTCCAATTTTCCCCTGAAAAGAAAATAGCATACTAAAAAAATATTACCGCACAGCTGCAGCACAAATACAATAGGAGGCTTGCTGGACATCTGTGGTACGTCTTCTAGGCACTGAAAGTCATACTGTGTGGTGAAACATTTTCTATACCTTAACAGACTTCAGAGAGATTTTGAATTTTTTTAAGTAAAAGCTTTTCTTTCCACAGCTCTGAATTTTTTTTCTTCTTTCTTAGGTGCTGTTTAATTTAGGAAATCAAAGATTTTCTCATCTTTAAAGAAAGGTGGCAATGTTTGCAAAGATTGGTTAAATCACTATTTGGGTTCTTTGTAATTTAATATTATTTCGTATTATCATATATTAAGATATTATAAATGACGTAATTATAATAAGCATCCCTTTACTAATAGGCCATTGATTTTATAAGATAGATATTTTGGTTCAATCTTCATCACACTCACTCATCAGACAGAGAAGTTCATATTTTTAGATACGTAAAATTTATATTTTATCTGTTTGGAGTTCAAATACCCAATGTGTTGAAATTGGTGGGCTTCTTTTTATTATTATTATTATTAATTAACTTTTTATTGTGATTTGGGTAAAAGTTTATAGAGTAAATTGGTTTTCCGTTCAACAGTTCGTACACATTTTGCTTCATGGACATTGATTACAATATCCACAATGTAACAGCATTCTTGCTACTTCCTCCCTGTGGTTATTGTTTCCCTCTGTCCATCTTTCCTATCCTTTCCTGCCTTCTGAGTTTTATCTTTGGGAGAATGCTACCCTTTTGATCTGTTTGCTGGTTGCAAGCATACTTCTCTGGTGTTATTGTTCACCTCATAGGGCTATTTTTTGGCTGAAAGTTAAGCCACAAGAGTGAGTTGAGTTCCAAACCTGATAGGTATCTAAGGGCCATAGTCTCAGTGGTTCAAATAGGTAGGTTTTGTTATAATTTCAATATTCAGTTTCTCTTTGGTGTGGATATGGGTAAGTATAATCACAATGAGATATAAAAATCATAAAGACAATGTCCAAATCTCAACTACTTCTCTAATTATCCTTTGTTGTTGTTGTTATGTGCCCTCGAGTCAAACCCGACTCATAGAGACCCCTCCTTGGGTTTCCGAGGCAGTATCACTACGGAAGTAGGATTGTCCAACCTTCCTTCCGAGGAGTGGCTGGTGGGTTTGAACCGCCAGCCGTCTGGTTAGCAGGCAAGTGTCTTAGCCACTATGCTACCAGAGCTCCTAATTATCCTTTACATATGGTCTATTACAATTGTAATAAGTTAGAAAATCATTACCACTCCTTGGAAGGAAGATGGGGCAATCTACTTCTGTAGTGATACTGCCTCAGAAATCCAAGGAGAGATCGCTATGAATCGGGTCCAACTCGATGGCACATAACAACAACAGCAACATGGAAAGCAGGAATAATTGAAGGAATAATAATAAAATAATGAAATATTTTTCCTTCTATCAAAAATATCACCAAGTTTACAATCCCTGAAAATAAATACATTAAAGAAACAAAGGTCTTTCTGCAATCACAGCTGATAACTTTCCCAACTCTATGCAAGTTTTACTTAGGCTGTAGTAGACCATGTCTTCTAAGCCTCTTAAATACTCACAGTGCTTGGGGCAGTACTGAGAGTATGTTTAAAAGATAAATATTGTGCTTGATAAATAAATACTTGTGGATAGAGTATAAGTAATTATTTCTAAAAAGTACATTGTAAGAAGTAATTTAGAGGATTTAACTACCTTCTGTCAGTTTATGTGTCGCTATGATACTGCAAGCTATGCCATTGATGTTTCAAATGTAACAAGGTCATCCATGGTGGACAGGTTTCATTGGAGCTTCCAGCTAAGACAGACTAAGGAGAAAAGCCTGTGACCTACTTCCAAAAACTAACCAATGAAAATCCATATGGATCACAACAGAATATTGTCTAAACTAGTGCTGGAAGATGTGTTGGAAGGCAATACTGAACTTGTGTTGGTGATAACAAGAATGGTATGGGACTGGACAGCATTTTCATTCTCTTGTACATGAGGTTACCATGAATTGGAGCTGAGTCAGAGGTAATTTAAAATATATATATATATATATATATATAGTCTAACTTCAGTATTTTCTTTCTTCTAATACAATTATATACTATGTTTCTGGGGAAAATTAAAAACTAGTTTTTAGGAGATATGTACATTCTTAGAAAAGTGTTTCTCAAAATGTGATCCACCCATCCTCTCACAAAAAGTACACTGAGTATTTATGTAAAATGCAGATTCCTTGGGCTGTATCCTAGACCTCCAGACCTAATGAATCAAAATCTTTGGAAAGGAGGATCATCAGTCTCCCAGTTTTTGTTTGTTATGTAGGCTGTTACAAGGACTTCGGCTTTTACTCTGAGTGGAATGGGAAGCATTTTGAGCCAACAAATGATATAATCTCGTAAAGGTTTATCACTATGGAAGTAAAAAGACCAGTTAGGAGGTAATTGCAATGATCCAGGTGATTTAGACCAGGATGAAGTGAAGGAATTAAAAAGCGGTTGACACATAATACGGATGAATTGGAGGACATTATGTTGAATGAAGTAAGTCAATCACAGAAGGACAAATATTGTATTAGTCCATTATTGTAAAAGTTAAGGAAAGGTTTATATACAGAAGGAAAATTTCTTTGTTGGTTACCAGGGGTGGGAGTGGAGGGGAAGGAGAGCTATTAGATAGATAGAGATAAGTATTGATTTGGGTGAAGAGAAGGGCAATGTACCAAATGTGACTGACCAATATGGCAGCATTGAGGAAGAGGAAGACATAGAGAGGTACATGGGAGGTACAGACAACAAATATGAATTCTTTTGCACATACAGTACTGTGTTATCAATGAAGGCAAACATGGGTATATGGGTGGATAGATGGGTGGACAGGCTGAACAATAAGGTATGTCTATGAAATGGGGAGTGTATCCAAGAACA
>NW_006921799.1:5080987-5088867 GCF_000298275.1 Orycteropus afer afer | reverse complement strand
TGGGAGGGGAGCTGTTGCATTGTGGTAAACTGTGGTCAATGTCATGAGACAAAGTATATGTGAACAGCTGTATGGAAAGTGAACTTGCTCTGTAAACCTTCACCCAAATCATAATTTTTAAAAAAAAGTGGTTGAGTTCTACACATATTTTGAAGGTAGTGCTTCAATATTTACTCACAGTAGAGATGGAGGCTAAAAGAGAGAAAGGAAGGGAAGATGACAGTGAAGAGTTTGATCTGAGCACTTGGAAATATTGAGTTTGGGATACCTACCTATTAGACATCCAAGCAAAGTCTAAGAAAGCCATTGGACATGAGGGTCTGGAGTTCAGGTAACCACTAGAAACTAGAAGACTTTGGGATATGATAGATTGGTGAGTCTCCCTTTTCTCACAGTCTGAACCCCATGCCTGGGGCAAAGGAAGCTTACAACTGGTTAACACTTGGAAATTTGAACAACAACTAAATAAATAAATAAATAAATAACCCAGTGACATCCAGTCAATTCTAACTCAGAGCAACTCTTTTGAAAGGATTCCATATTCACCTTGAATTTTAATGACTTTGTCAGTTCAAGTTCTAGTTCAACTGTGATGGTGTTCAGGATCCTCAAGAGAGGAGAGGGAAAGAGAGCAGGCAGTTTTACAGTTATATTCTTCCTGACACCTTATGGGATTTTCTAGAAGTGTATAAAACGGCAAACATATTTATAGTAACTCCTTTCTATTTTAACAATATTTATTGAGCATTTGTGATGGGACAGTTGCCAGGGGACTTACAAATTAAATAGAAATCCTATAAATTTTGCAAAAATATAAAATATAATGGCTCTCAAGATACCCATAGTCTAAAATAGAAATATACACAAAATAGAAGATATGTTTCAAAGGCAGTAGTTTTTAACTTTAACGTGCATAAAAGAATCTCTATACCCCACTCAGGGATTCTTTGAGTAGAGTTGTAGTGTTTTAAACCAATTCCATTGATTCTAATGAAGATGATCAGTGGCTCAAATTATGAAAATTTTCCTTATTAATTTAACAATGTTAGATGTTTAACCCCAGCATAAAAATCTAGATAAGACTGGTTCAAATTGGTTCAAATTCCAAAATGAAGTCTAAAACCCTCTTCAAGTTACCTGTGAGTTCTAGAGAAATAACTTCCTAGCCTTGTGCTCAATTTTGCCGCTCAGCTACCTGCTTTTACACATACTTGTCCTTTTCTGCATAGATTTATAAAGATGTGAAACTACCCACCTCTGCTTCTACACACACAGCTAGCATTAAAGATAGAGTTTAGTGACCTTTTGGGCAGGAAAAATTGAGAAAAATAAGGTAGACAGTGCAAAAACAGAAACAACTTCAAATGCAAATTAGGCCTCGCATGTCCACCTTTCACCCACAAATCAGAAATTTTACAGATTCTTCACACCATATAATACAGATTTTTTTTGCCATCCCTGGGCTCTTCTCTTCTCTCTTCCATGCTCTGACTCCTTGTTCTTATTTTCTCCTTCTGTTTTTAGAAGCAAACAACAAATTCCTTCCCTTTGCTTCTGCAAATCAGACTTCATTCTTGTTGCTGGGCTGCTGCTTATACACTTTAGTCACTTTCTCTACTTCTAAGCAGCTTTCTAAGGTATTCTCCCAAGCAGAGATGGTTCCCTCCCTAAATGGAGTTCTGATGCCAGCAATCGCAATAATAAAATGTGCTATGGAATACGCGCGAAAGAAACATTTTAAAAGTATTTCCCAGTGAAAGAGATTCTACCTTGTGGGATGAGTTGGACAGAACTTGCAACAATTTTCTCTCTTCCTGACTCCTTGTAACTCATTTACTTTCCCTCCTTATGGGCTTCATTTCCCAGAAGGCTCTTGCCTTTCCCATGTTAACTTGCTGGGTCTACGTGCACAGTCCCAGGACTCAACTCTGGCTGACTCTATAATCTCACCTCCTAGGTCACAGACAGAATCCAGCACCTGTTCCTTTTCCTTCTCTTTCTGACCATGTCTGCTCTGGATTCAAACCAAACAAACCTCAAAATCATACTAAGTGCAAAAAACCTTCTTGAACAGAACCACTAGTGGACTCCTGTGTCGTTACCTCAAACTAGGTTTCTTGAGACTTGTTGTCTAATGTTTCTTTTTTTTTTTCTCCCCCCCCCCCCCGCCCCCAAAGCATACAAACCAAGCCCTATAGCTGACCACTAAAAGGGGAATACTTATGTAAATGATAAATGTTTTAAAAGGTTTCATGTTATCTTTCTGAATCATCAAGGCTTTCCTTCCAAATTACCTTGTAAGTTTTCTTTACTCATTTCAGTTTAGTGGACCTTCCATAGGAAACAAATCTATGACTATAAAAGATGGAGACATAGGTTCTAGCCCCAACTGCCATTGGACCAAACCAAACCCACTGCCATGAAGTTGATTCTGACTCATAGTAAACCTTTAGGGCAGACTAGAACTGCCCCATAGGGTTTCAAGGCTGAAAATCTTTATGGAAGCAGACTGCCTCATCTTTCTCCCATGGAGCAGCTGGTAGGTTTGAACCACCAAACTTCTGGTTGGCAACTGAATGCCTTAACCACTATACCACCAGAGTGCCTTATATTCTTTAGTCAATCCTTTCTAATGGTCTGTTTCTTTCTTTCTTTCTTTCCTTTTAATACATTTTATTGAAATAAAATTTATGTGCAGTGAAATACATGACTAAAGTGACATGGGTCAATGCATTTCTAAGGGTCTGTTTCTTATCTATAAAACAAAAATTGACTAGAAGTGTTTACAAAAGAGAGGAATATTCAGTCAGCAAGATGTTCCAGGCAAAAAGAAAGAACCTTATGAATTAGAAAAAGACCATAAATATATCTTCTTGTTTGAGATTCACAACATAAATTCACAAAGTCAAGACACATCCTACAGTCAAGAAATCTATTTGACTTTTGTTTTATTTTAGCACATAACACTTTTCCATAAAATACTTATTAATGTCCTATGGAATAAGTGTTCCACAGAACACATGCTGAGAAATTATGTACTAGATGATCCTTACATTACCCTTCAGCTCTGAAATTCTATTATTTTGATATTGTCTCTTGAACATCTCCAGCTTCCCAAGCTTTGCTAGACTTACTTGGTCCAATATGTTTAAAACAGAAATGAGTGATAAACAAAATTGATGTTTTTTATGAAGATGGTGAAATACCAGATTATTCTCTAGAATTATATCTTTATTAAGTTAAAAGAAACAGTTAAAAGGCTACAGAGATCTCTTAGTCTTGAAGGATAAATGATATTTTAGGATATTTCCACCTTTGAACTTCTATGATTGTATGGGTAGTTATTACTGTTTGCTTAGAACTTTTCTCTAAGGATCCCTAAAACAATGCATTTACGTATGATATCCACTCAGCTCAAAAGTTGTAGTAGTAAGCAGTTCATTTAAAATTTTGGGGACCTAAGAGACTACACAGGAAGTCAAAGGAGCCGTATACTATGAAACTGCTAAATCAACAAGGGATAATTTCAGAAGCTTGTCAGAGAACTCTGCACATACAATACCATTTCAGCCTCATTTACAGTCTCCAGGCTCCCCTCATTGGTATAGATAATGCCTCACCCTGATTCCTAAAGCAATCTAATGTTATACTGCACATAAAAATATAAACACACCAACTACATATTCAAATTCAGTTGTACATTAGTGATCTGCATAATGTGCTGATGTGTTATTATTCTTAAAGTCATCGGACAGATCAGAAGAAAGGGAATTATTGAAAAGGGCTCTGCAGAACCGCAGAGATTTGAGGCAGGTAAAGGCTGGGCATACGTTTTTAAAGAGAAATAGAGTTTAGTGTGGAAGCTGAGGGGTACATCGGTGAGGAATCACAGTGATATCTACCTGATTAAAACAGTGTGCCTACCTGTGTTGTACTGACAGCAAGGTTAGCTGGTTGGGTGGATGGAGTGGCTGATAAGGAATGCTTAATATAAGCACATGGTTAGGCACTAAAAATGATTGTTTAGGGTTTTGTGGGGATTCAATTCAAAGTTGAAAGGGAATAACTTACTTTTAAAAAACCAAGTTGAGTTATGTTTTAAAAGCAGACTATTGGAAGATGCAAGTGCTTCAAAAATTTTTATAAATAATAAATGAATATAAGATTATTGTAGCTGTCCATATAAAAATAATGTATAAAGTTAATTAGTGCTTGCTATGTGCCAGGGACAGTTCTAAGTAGCTATACATGTATTAGCATATTTCTCTCTACAACCTGACTGTTGCTGTTGTTAGATGTTCGTGGACCGTAACAACCCGTGTAACAGAGTAGAACAGCTCCATTGGGTTTTCTAGGCTGTAATCTTTGCAGAAGCTTATTGCCAGGTCTTTGTCCCTCAGAGCAACTGGGTGGATTCAAATCAGGAACCTTTCTGTTAACAGCCAAATACTTAACTATGGTACCCTCGAGGCTACTTATAACCTGTTTAGTTAGGTGGTATTTTCATAAGCATTTTACGGATAAGGAAGCTGAGCACAGAGTTGTTAAATAACATGTCTAAGTTTACATAGTATATATAAAAGAACTAGGATTTGTACCCAAACACACTGGCTCCCACGTCTGAGCTCTAAACCTCTATAGCTCACTGGAGGTGCCTAAAGATATAAAGAGAAAGAAGAGAGAGCTAATAAACTTTACAAAGAAAGAACTGTAAGGATTTAGGTGTCAAAGAAGAGAAAGGAACTGAAGATGACTCCACAGTTTCCTGTGTGAGGAACAGGAAGGATTGATAGTGTGTTTGATAACTGTGTAAGTTTTAAAAGTGTATTAGTGGCACAATAGTAGAAAGGAGTGATGATGTATTTGCCAATCAATATATAGGAACATCATTTCTTTTAATATAAGGAATTTTCTACGTTGAGAAAAAAATATATTAGGAGTTGATCGTACCTTTTAGTAGCTATATTTAAAGTATAGCAGCTATTTCTCATGTGAGATAATACTTTGTATTTATGTAGTAACTTTCTTTTAAGGAGCTCAAAGCATTTTACCACAACCCATTACCTTATTCATCCTCATAACATCCCCTTTTAAGCAAGGAAGTGTCAAGTATAATGACCACAATTTCACAGATGGAAACATTAAGACAAATGAAGCTAGTGACTTACCAAGATCATAGAAACCTTGTAGCAAAACTTAGTGTAGAACATGTACCTTTGGAAATTCAAAATCCTTTCTAATCTTTTCTCAATAGTATGTCCTAAATTTGTCTTAACTTTCACCATTACTTTATCTAAAAATTAGCTTGGCTTAATCATGTTATAATCAAGTATTATTTGAGAAGTATGCATCCTGAATCTGGTAATATCTAAGTAAATAAATCTGTAAAATGGTAAAAACTTATATTTAATCCTTTAAAAAAATCAAAACCCTCCTCATTTAAGTATTTATTATCAACTTGGAAACCCTATGGGGGTCGCTGTGAGTCAGAACCAACTCAATGGCAGTAGGTTTTGGTTCATGCCTGGTTTTAACTCAAAAAAAAAAAAAAAATTGTTATGTGTATAAATCCAGACCTGCTGAGAAAATGTTGTCTTTATTTGGAGAAATTTTAGTTTAAGGAAGCCTCAAATTAACAATAAATGATAAGGAAAGATGAGACAATACACACATACAGTAGGACAATTGCAAAAAATCAGATGGTCCTTTTAGAGAAAATTTACTCTTTTTCCTGGATAATGAAAAGGCATACAATAACACCATTAAATCTTAGAAAAATTCTAAAAACTCAAAAATCACAGTACTACTCATTTGTACGTTAACTAAGATTTCTACTTTGTTTTCATTTTACCTCATTACACATATGATGTGAGATTAGGTTGTAGTCACATACTTAGATTTGAGTTTTGAAAAGAGAGAGAGAGAAGAAAAAGTGTTGACTTACAAAAAAAAAAAAAAAAAGGAAAAGAGCTAACAGAATATATTGATTTTTAGAGTCCTTTAACAAAATCCTTATGTACAGTAGTGGGTGGTGAACATAGTATATGGTATAACTTGAACAGCATCCAGCAAGCCAAACTAAGATCAAAGGCATAATCATTGGCTTACATAATTTAAGGCAGTTATGTATTTTACTTTTCCTGTTTAAGTTGCACATGCTATGCCCTTAAAATGTGTAAAGCCTTTGAGAAATTCTCCCATAAGTTGGCAAGGCCCCCAGAATGAAGTGGACCAGCTTTTTTAATGACAATCCTTGAAAAGAAAAGATGATGAATAACAAATGATGTACAACAATGTTCTGAAAATTTTATCAAAACAGATTCATTATTATTCCCACAGTCAAAAAATTATTTAGGGAATTAATTTATATTTCATGTTCATACCATTTTCTATAACAAGTATAAGACATTATGGATAACTACCTAATATTTTAATATTTTTCTGTACAATAATGACTGCCATTAATAACAATGATTAATATTTATGGAAAATCATCAACCATTTCCTAAATAAAAATAAAATTTCTAAGCAATCAATGTGAGTTTTCTGAAGGATTCAAATTATTATCATATGCTTTGGGTTTCATAAAATGCCCAACTCAATAATCTCAAAATTGGCACTGGGAAAAAAAAGTCATTTCCTTAATAACACAAATGATGTAATGTAAATTCAATTATTTATTCAACAAACATTTATTGAAGAATTGCTGTAAGTCAAGCATTGTTGAGGGCAATGAAGATAAAGCAATTTACAAAAACAATGTCATTACTTTCATGGTGCTCACATTCCTGAATTAAAAGGTAGAAAATAATTAAATAAATATGTAATAAGCAATAATATGTGTGGTGGTGATGATGGCTAAGAAGAAAACCAAATGCTAAGGAATCAGACATTAGTTAAGGATATAAATCAAATTAGACTATTACATACTTATGTTGCTTGAATTAGGGCATGTCTGAAACTTACCAAAGATAATTTAGGTATTTTTTTTTAAATGTATCATACCCTGCCTTATTAAAGAGTTCAGGAAAATCCAATATAGTTGGGACAATGCATCTCTTTTGCCATTTTGTTAGTCTCTAGGATATCTTGGTGATGCAGTGATTAAGCTCTCCGCTGCTAACTGAAACGTTGGTGGTTTGAACCCACCAGCCATTCTGTGGGAAAAGATGTGCCTGTCTGCTTCTATAAAGATTACAGCCTTGGATGTAAACAACTAGTCCAAGGGACTAGAAGACCACGTGATCCTCAGACTATATAACCATGAGACCAAAACTAGATAGTGCCCAGCTAAACTGTCAACCACTTGGAAAGAGATCAATGCAGGAGATCCTGGATAGAGTGGGAGAACAATGTGGAGCAAAACTCAAAATCACACACACAAAAAAAAGACCAGGTTTACTGGTCTGATAAAGCCTGATCAGACCCTCGAGACTACAGCCCCTAGTTGTCTTTCAAGTTAAGAATTGAACTCACTCCTGTGGCTTTCAGCCAAACAATGCACAGACATGTAGTGTGAACATTTACCTCAGGTAAATACACTCCTTAGAGTGATCAACCGTGGGAGAACTGAAGGACAGTGTTAGCACAACGAGATGCCTCATGGCAGGGGGGGCAGGAGCACATAGGAAAGAAGGACACAGGGAAGAGGTAACTACAGGGAAGAAGAGGAAAGAGAGCTGTTACATTATGGGGAATTGAAGTCAATGTCATGAAACAAAATGTATATGAGCTGATGTATGAAAAATGATTTTGCTCTGTAAACTTTCACCCAATTGCAATTTAAAAAAAAAAAAAAAAAAAGCTCACAGCCTTGGAAACCCTATGGGGCAGTTCTATTCTGTCCTATAGGGTGGCTATGAGTTTGAATTGACTCAAAG
>NW_006921799.1:5059541-5080887 GCF_000298275.1 Orycteropus afer afer | reverse complement strand
TAACTACATAAAAAAAAAAAAAAAAAACCTCACTGCTCTGTAAACTTTCACCCAATTGCAATTTAAAAAAAAAAAAAAAAAAAGATCACAGCCTTGGAAACCCTATGGGGCAGTTCTATTCTGTCCTATAGGGTGGCTATGAGTTTGAATTGACTCAAAGGCAGTGGGTTTAGGATTTCTTTTACATAAAGATAATCTTAGCATGATAAGTAATCTCTCTTTATGTTCACTCCATAAACGTTTATTAAAGACCTACTATACACAAAGGTCCCTGGGTGGTGCAAGTAGCTTGTACTTGATTACTAACTAAAAGGTTGGCAGTTCGAACCCACCCAGAGGTGCCCTGGAAGAAAGGTCTGAAGATTCTGCTTCTATAAAGATTACCACTGAGAATACCCTATGAAGCAGTTATATTCTGTAACACATGACGTGGCAGTGAGTCAGAATTGACTCAATAGCAATAGGAAAACTGTGTACAGGGCCATATAAGAGTATTGAACAAGAACTCAGGTCTTATCCTAAAGGATACTGTACTTTGATGGGAAAAGGAAAAACAAAACCAATTTGAGCATACAAGTGAGTTTATGCTACAAAAACTGCAATGAATTGAATAACTAATCTTATCTAAAGGATTCAAAAGAAGCCATTTGAGTGAAACATAGAGTATGAGAAGGATTGATAAAATAGAACAGCATGAGCAAAGGTGGATTTGATAAAAGGTTATGTGGTCCTAAGTGGCTGAATCACAGGATAAGAAGTTGAGGAATCACTGAGGACAGATCCTGGAAGGCTTGAGTGCCTGCTAACCAGAAGGCTGGCAGTTCAAACCCACCAGCCACTCCTCAGAAGGAAGGTTGGGCAATCTACTTCCATAGTGATACTGCCTCGAAAACCCAAGGAGGGGTCGCTATGAGTCAGGTCCGACTTGATGGCAAATAACAAAAACAACAACAAAACTTATTCGTATAAGTAATTGTAACCTGATAAAGATTTATGAACCAATGAAAGAAGTCATGAGAGTTGGGTGAGAAACATGTCTCTGGAAGCAAGGTAGAGGAGGGATAGGAAAGGGAAAACAGGGAAGTTGTGAAAAGAATGTCAGATTTTGCATTAGTCTCCTGGGAAATGAAAAGACATAAATTAAGACAGTGGCAATAAGAATGAGAAGGGTGGAATGACTGAGATAGACTTTTTTTTGTGGGGGGAGCCATTGGTGAGGAGCATGGAGCAGCAGAGAAGTATTTTTATATATGTAAATGAATCTTCCAAAGCAGAAGTGGGAACAAGTAAACACCTAAAATGTTTTCCGGGATCAATTCAAATTTAAACACTCAGTTTTCAATGTATAAATAGCTTTTTACTTAATAAATAAGTATACTTTGGGGTCATAATGGATGTCCAACACTGCTAAGCTCAGTTGGAAATGAAACTATAAAGGCAATTATTACCCCCCTAAAAAAAGATAATAAATTGCTAAAATCATTATATATTACAGAGCTTAATTATGTAGCACAATCAAAAAATGATATTGGGACACCAGAAATTAACATGAGCTCTTGAATAATTGGTAGACATTACACTAACCAATCTTGGACTTAATATTTTTGACATTTTTGTTCAATAAAAAGGATGATGAGTCAAATGACTTCATCAGTCTTTCCACTTGCCAGAAAACAACTACTCACAATCAAGAATCTTTTCCCATGTAGTTTCAAATCTTTAGAAAGAATAGTTATAGATAACTTCCTATAGAAGAGATTCTAGAAACTAATGATCTTCAATGTCAGAGAGTTCTTTTAACTAAATTACTCCTGGTAACATATTCTTTTATATCATTTTAAATAATTCCACTATCGCCTTTTTAACTTTCAAATATTTGTAGAATCTTATAGTATATCCTGTAGTTATTACTTCTCTAGATATATATTTATCTACTTAAATCTATCCTTATACATTAATCCTTTCCTTTTCTTAATCATAGCAATTGCTTTCTTCTGGCCTAGCTCCAATTTTTCTTCAAATTACTGGTTCTGAGTTACCTAATGTCTAACATGGTTTTTGAGACTTTACATTGTATCTTGATGCTTCCTTTTTATTTGTTTATCATGCTGCCAAGGTGTATGTGATGTGCTGTGTACCTTGCCCATATAAACACTTGCCCAAGCACAAATATAATTCATACCTTCCCACTTCTCCACTATTATAATGAGTGTAAAATATTAACATTAACATTGGCAAAATAACTTAGTTGAACAAGTCTTTGTACTTCAATTTTTATTTTAGCATCATATGTTTCTTGCTCAGACTTAGTAAAAATGGATTGAACTGGAATATTTTGTTTCCCAAAGTATGTAGCACCTAGTAAAAATGCATCTATTCTCAAAATTATTTTGTATGTTTCTTCTTTGGTCTTACACTGTCTGATACTTAGATGTTAACCACAAAGTTGGCAGTTTGAATCCCCCAGAGGTTCTGTGGGAGAAAGATGTGGCAATCTACTTCCTTACTGATTTCAGCCTTGGAAATAGTGTAGGGTGATTCTACTCTGACCTACAAGGGTTGTTATGAATAGGAATTGACTTGAAAGCAATGAATTATAGGTTTACTATATACGCACTGCTCTGAGGTTGGATCTGACTCATAGCGACCCCTCCTTGGGTTTCCAAGGTGATATCACTACAGAAGTAGATTGCCCAACCTTCCTTCCGAAGAGTGGCTAGTGGGTTTGAACCTCCAGCTTTCTGGTTAGCAGTCAAATGCCTTAGGCACTATGCCACTTTTGTTGTTGTTGTTATGTGCCGTCGAGTCGGCCCCGACTCATAGTGACCCCTCCTTGGGTTTCCGAGGCAGTATCACTACGGAAGTAGGATTGCCCAACCTTCCTTCCGAGGAGTGACTGGTGGGTTTGAACCACCAGCCGTCTGGTTAGCAGGCAAGTGTCTTAGCCACTATACTACCAGAGCTCCTTTAGACGTCCTTAAATAGACCAAGAAAATTTAATTAGAAGAAATTCTTATCAGTTTCAACAATAAAAAAGAACTCTGAAACTTTACAGAAAAAATTTGTGTTCTATGTATGTTGTAGAGTTTATTGCAATTTTAAGAACAATAACATTTATCCAGGTTTGCTTGTCTGATAGAGCCTGGTGGAACCACTGAGACTATGGCCCCTAGCTGCCCTTTGGGTCTGGAATTGAACCCACCCCTGTGGTTTCCAGCCAAACAGGGGACAGGCATATGAGTTGAACATTTACCTCAGGTAGACACACTCCTTGGAGAGAACAATCATGGGAGAAAGAAGGGCTGCTTATGCACAGGGAGACAACTCAGGGGGCAGGAGCCCATGGAGAGATGGACACTGGGAGGAGGTAACTGTGGGGAGGAGGCGGAGGGGAGCTGTTGCATTGTGTTAAACTGTGGTCAATGTCATGAGACAAAGTATATGTGAACTGCTGCATGGAGAATGAATTTGCTCTGTAAATATTTACCCAAATCAAAATAAAAATAAATAAATAATAAAAAATAAAATACTTTATGTCATCAAAAAAAAAACCAATCTATTGATGTAAATAAATATATACTCTCAATAATAAATAGATAGAAATAGAGCTAATGCTCTATTTCTAGATTCACAAGCTGCAACATTGGGCTCAAACATAACAATGATTGCAAAGAAACTGCAGGACTGGGCATTGTTCCCTTCTCTTGTAACCAACTTGATGGCACCTAACAATAGGCTTTAAAATATTATAGTTTATGGCAGCAAAACAAAAGATCTGAACCCATTTTCTCATTTTGTCCTCAACAACAAAACTAATGCCATAATATTGTCCCCTTTTGCATCTGTAGTGGTGAGAAGGAGAGACTTCTTTTCATCTTTTCTCCTCCCCTTTATGTTCTCAAGAATCAATTACTCATATTTAAAACAATGTCTTCTGAGCTCCTTTCAGAAAAAAAACATGTTGTGGTTTCCTTAAAATTTAGTAGAAGGAGCTCTGGTAACGTAGTAGTTAAAGCACTCGATTGCTAACCAAAATGTTGGCAGATCGAACCCCCAACCACTCCAGGGGAGAAAGATGAAGCAGTCTGCTTTCTTAAAGATTTACAGAGGTGAAAGACCTATGGGGAAGTTCTACTTTGTCCTAAAGTGTCATTGTAAGTTGGAATTGATTCAATTGCTAGTGGATTGTTTTATGTTGTTTTTTCCTTTTCTTTTCTTAACCCTTAGTAGAGTATCTGGAATATACTAATTAGTCAATAAACATTCGCTGAATTTTTGAAAAATGAATTAGGCAGTAAATCATGACCACTTCTCTGGTGCTAGTATTCTATACAAAGATGAAGACAAAATATTCAGAAGGAATTTTGTTGTTTTTTTTTTTTTAAGTGGGACTTTGCTCAGAGAGTACAAATGTCACATTTTCTTTTCTTTGTTTTCCTACATTTGCATTTTTTCTGGCTCTTAAAAATCAGATGTATTACAGTGCTCTTTTCCTAAATTTGCTGACCATTTGATAATAGAAGTCTCAGACATTAAAAGCTAAAAGCCAGTTGGTGGGATTTGAATACGCTCTATAAATTAGATAATGATACTGTATTAACCCTTAATTTCCCAATTTTGATATTGTACTCTTATTATGCAAGATAATGTTCTTAACTGTTAATTTCCCAATTTTGATATTATACAGTGATTATACAAGCTAATTACTTTGCTTTTAGTAATACATACTGAAATTTTTAGGAGAACTGTCACATTAGGTCTGCAACTTATTCTCATATGGTTCTGGGAATACACACATGTAAATATGGTGAAAGGATATGGGCCTGGAAGGTGGAAACCAGGAGGAGAGGCAGTGTGGTGGGTTCAGAGCAGCCTAGGAGGTGGAAACCAGGAGGGAAGGTGGCACAGAGGATTCGGAGCTGCCTGGAAGGCAGATCCAGGAGGAGGTGACACGATGGGTTCAGAACAGCTAAAGGAGACCAGGAGATGAGCAGAGTGGTTTGGTACAACTAAAGAAGACAAACTTGTCAGTTTGTTGTGCTGTGTTGGCTTGCATGTTGCTGTGAGGTTGGAGGCTATGCCACCAGTATTTTAAATGCCAGCAGGGTTACCCATGGGGGGTCAGGTTTCGGTGGAGCTTTCAGACTAAGACAGACTTTGAAGAAGGAAAATGCTATCCACTTCTCAAAGAATCAGCCAGTGAAAACCTTATGAATAGCAGTGAAATACTGACTGATATATTGCTAGAAAACTTTATGAATAGCCCTGAAATATTGTCTGATGTAGTGCTGGAAGATGAGCACCTCAGTTCAGAAGGTACTCAAAATACAACTGAGGAAGTGCTGCCTCCTCAGAGTAGAGATGACCTTAATGATGTGGAGAGAGTAAAGCTTTCTGGACCTCCATTTGCTGACGTGGAATGACTCAAGCTACAAACATCCATTAATAATCAGAATATGGAATGTACAAAATATGAATCTAGGAAAACTAGAAGTTGTCAAAAATTAAATGAAACGCATAAACATCAATCTCCTAGGCATTAGTGAATTGAAATGGACTGGTTTTGCTCATTTTAAATCAGACAATCATATGATCTACTACGCTGGGAATGACAAATTGAAGAGGAATGGTGTGGCATTCATCATCACAAAGAATGTATCAAAATCTATCCTGAAGTACAATGCTGTCAGTGATAGGATAATATCCATATGCCTACAAGGAAGATCAGTTAATACAACTATTATTCAAATTTATGCACCAACCACTGTAGCCAAACATGAGGAAACTGAAGATTTTTATCAATTTCTACAGTCTGAAATTTACTGAACATGCAATCAAGATGTATTGATTATCACTGATGATTGGAATGCACAAGTTAGAAACAAAGAAGAATCACCAGCAATTGGAAAATATGGTCTTGGTGATAGAAATGATGCTGGAGATCTCATGATAGAATTTTGCAAGACCAATGACTTATTCATTGCAAATACCTTTTTCAACAATACAAACAGTGGCTATACACGTGGACTTCACCAGTTGTAGTACACAGGAATCAGATTGATTACATCTGTGGCAAGAGGCAATGGAAAAGCTCAATATCTTCTGCCAAAACAAAGCCAGGACATTGAGGAAGAGGAATACACAGAGAAATACATGGGAGATACAGGCAACAAAAATTAACTCTTTTGTATGTACAGTACTACATTGTCAGTGATAGCAAACATTGATCTATGAGTGGATAGATGGGTGGACAGGCTAAATGATCAAGTATGTCTAGGCAGGGAGGAATGTGCCCATGACAATGTGTAGGACTGGCAGATGATGTTCCTACAAGCATATATGTATGTGCTGTAAGATTGTCCAGGTATATATTAGAGTTGACAAGGGACAAGGTTATGGTGACTTCTTGGCCACAGCCAGCTACTCAGAGGGAGTGAGTAGTTGGACCTATGGGCCCAGGACTGTGGTCCCAGGGGACATTAATATCAATTGGAGTAACATACTACATAGTAACATTGTTCCACATCCTACTTTGGCAAGTAGTGACTGGGATCTTAAAAGCTTGCAAGCTGTCATCTAGATGCAATGGTGGGTTCTCCTTGTCCAGAGGAAAGAAGAAGGAGGAAAATAAAAAATGCATGGAAACAATTAGTCCAAAGGACTGGTAGGCCATGCAATCCTCAGTTTATATGACCATGTGACCAGAAGAATTAGATGGCATCCAGCTACCACTATCAAGCACTCAGAGGGGGATCTGTGTAGGAGATCCTAGATAGAGTGGGAGAACAAAGTGGAACAAAACTCCAAATTATTTTTTTAAGAAAAGACCAGGTTTGCTGGTCTGATAGAGCCCAGTGGGATCCTGAGACTATGGCCCCTAGCTGCCCTTCAGGTCTAGAATTGAACCCACTCCTGTGGCTCCTAGCCAAATAAAGGACCGGCAAATGGGCTGAACATTTACATTGGGTAGCTACATTCCTTGAAGAGAGCCATCGTAGGAGAAGAGAACGGCTGTGTATGCACAGGGAGACTGCTCAGGGGGAAGGAGTGCATGGGAGGGAAGGACACAGGGAAGAGGTAACTATGGGGAGGAAGTGGGAAGAGAGTTGTTACATTGTGAGACAATATGTGTATGAACTGCTGTAAGGAAATAAATTTGCTCTGTAAACTTTCACCCAAATCACAATAAAAATTAAATTAAAAAAGAAAAAAAGACCCAGAGCTAATTGTGGAACAGACCATCAACTGCTCATATACAAGTTCAAGTTAAAGCTAAAGACAATTAAAACAAGCCCATAAGAGCCAAAATATGGCCTTGATTACATCCCTCTTGAATTTAGAGATCATCTAAAGAATAGATTTGATGCACTGAACACCAATGACTGAAAACCAGAGGAATTGTGGGATAACGTAAGAACATCATCCATGAGGAAAGCAAAAGGTCATTAAAAAGACAAGAAAGGAAGAAAAGACCAAAATGGATGTCAGAAGAGACTTTGAAACTAAAGAAAATGTAAGAAATGACAAGATAAAAAAGCTGAACAGAAGATTTCAAAAAGCAACTCAAGAAGACAAAGTCAATTATTATAATGAAATGTGCAAAGACCTGGAGTTAGAAAACCAAAAGGGAAGAACATGCTCAGCATGTCTCAAGTTTCAAGAATGGAAGAAAACAATTAAGCCTCAAGTTGAAAGATATTGAATCAAAATGTTGAATGACGTGACCACCATGACAACATTAGGAAAAGGGAGGACACCAAATTGTGTGCATAAGAGATAGACCACACATGCTAATACCAAAGAGTATATCCATAATACTGCATTACCATTAACACCAAACACCAGGCTACAGATATACACATAAATATCTGAGAAATTCAGATGGGGGTCAATGAACAGGAGTATATTATAGACCAGGGGTAGATTCAGTGGAGGCTAATCTTGCACAGATACCAGTCATAAAAACACCAGCAATCCTTACAGAAACAACAGAAGACAGACATAGAGTAATCCCTCACAGATACCCAGACACTGTGGGAAAGAGATCCAATGGATCTGCCAACTCAGGACCATAGAACTGAGGGACACCAGACTCAGGACACAACAAAATACATAAAAATACTGTTCCTCAGCCTATATTGGTGAGTAGCGACTGGGGTCTTAAAAGATTTCAAGCAGCCATCTAAGATGCAGCTAATGGTCTCCTATAGTGGGAAGCAAAGAAAAGTGCAAAAGGGGGGGGGCATTTGGAAGCAATCAGCCCTAGGACACGATGGCCCTCGAGACCAGAAGAACTGGACGGTGCCTGGCTACCAAATGCCAAACACTCAGGAAAGGATCAAATCTGGAAGTTCTGGATAGAGTGGGAGGAAAAACATGGAACAAAATCCAAAAACCCAATAATGATCAGAATTACTGGTCAGATGAAGTCTAGCAAGACCCCCAATACTATGGTCCTGTAATACATTCTGCACCTAGAATAAAACTCACTCCCAAGGGTTGGCTCTCAGCCCAATAGTAAACAAGATGTGCATGCAGACCACTCAACCCAGGGTGATGCAGGGGTATGGCGGGAGCAGGGGTTACTGGGCATGGAGAGGAGTAGACTGGGTTAGGGTTGGGGATGGTAAAAAAAAAAAAAAATGTTGAATGACTCAGAAAATATTAAAAGAAAATGAAGGGAATACACAGATTTACTGTACCAAAAAGAACTGGTCGATGTTCATCCATTTCAGGAACAAGGGATAGCATAGCTGATGTAGATGGATCTTGACTCAAAGCAAAGAATACCAGAAAGATGGTACATTCCATATTCTGATTATTAATGTGTTTTATTGACTATGCAAAGGCATTTGATTTTGTGGATCATAACAAATTGTGGATAACATTGAGAAGAATGGGAATTCCAGAACACTTAATTGTACTCATGAGGAACCTATACATAGACCAGGAGGCTGTCATTCCAGCTGAACAAGGGGATACTGCATGGTTTAAAATCAGGAAGGGAGTATGTCAGGGTTGTATCCTTTCACCATACTTACTCAATCTGTATGCTGAGAAAATAATCTGAGAAGCTGGACTATATGGAGAAGAACATGGCATTAGGACTGAAGGAAGACTCATAACTACACAGATGACATAATTTTGCTTGGTGAAAGTGAAGATGACTTGAAGTACTTACTGATGAAGATTGTAGGCTACAGTCTACAGTATGGATGACACCTCAATATAAGGAAAACACAAATCCTCACAACTGGACCAATAAGCAGCATCATGATAAATGGAGAATAATTGGAAGTTGTCAAAGATTTCATTTATTACTTGGTTCTACAATCAACACCAGTGGAAGCAGCAGTCGAGCCATCAGGTGACGTACTGCACTGGGAAAATCTGCTGCAAAAGACCTCTTTCAACTGTTGAAGAGCAAAGATGTCTCCTTGAAGACTAAGGTGTGCCTAACCCAAGCCACAGTATTTTCAATTGCCTCATATGTGAGAGCTGGACAATGAATAAGGAAGACTGAAGAAGAGTTGATGCTTTTGAGTTGTGGTGTTGGCGAAGAATGCTGAAAGTACTATGGACTGCTAAAAGAACTAACAAATCTGTCCTAGAAGATGTGCAGCCAGAATGCTCCTTGGAAGCAAGAATCGCCAGACTTCCTCTCACCTACTTTGGTCATATTGTCAGAAGGGACCAGTCCCTGGAAAAGGATATCATGCTTGGTAAAGTGGGGAGCTCTGGTAGCATAGTGGCTAAGGCACTTGACTGCTCACCAGATGGCTGGCAGTTCAAACCCATCAGCCACTCCTTGGAAGGAAGGTTGGGCAATCCTATTTCCGTAGTGATACTGCCTCGGAAACCCAAGGAGGGGTCGCTATGAGTCAGGGCTGACTCGACGGCACGTAACAACAACAACAAAGTGGAGAGTCAGCGAACAAGGGGAAGGCCTTCAACAAGATGGATTGACAGAGTGGCTGCAATGATGAGCTCAGGTATACCAGGGATCGTGAGGCTGGCACAGGACCCAGCAGTGTTTAGTTCTGTTGTATATAAGGTCTCAATGAGTCAAGTAGATTTGATGACAGTGAGTTTGGTTTGGTGTTTATATAGATGTGTATGTATATGTATATGTATATATACACATACACTTATATGCAAAGGAACTCTGATAGTGCGATGGTTAAAGTTCTCAGGTGCTACCTGTATTGCTGGCTCAAACCCACCACCCACTCTGTGAGAAACAGATGTGGCAGTCTGCTTCTGGAAAGATTTACAGCCTTGGAAACCACATGGGACAGTTATACTCTGTCCTATAGGAGCGCTATGAGTCAGAATTGATTTGATGGCAGTGAGTTTGGCATACATATACACACAAAAAGAAGATGATTAAGCAAATGTAGGGGAAAAAAATAAACATTTGGGGATTCTGCATGAAGGTATATGGAAATTCTTTGTACTGATTTATGCTACTTTTCTGTAAGTCTGAAATTATTTCAAAATAAAAAATAAAGAAAATCATAAGTTTTCATTGGTCAGTAATGTCTCATTTATAAAGTATTTTCACCTAAGAAATTTTATTTTTTCACTAAGAAAGAAACAAATTCATAGATATTTAAGTGTCAGAATTGGATCTCAAAGATTCTAACTTTAAATCCAGTGTTGTTCATTCCACATTCCATTCTGCTTCCCTTTAGTGCTTGTATTCTACCTCTTGTCTCATTGCATAGTGCCTGGGGTCTTAAAAGATGGCAAGTGACACAATACCCAAGGCACAATAATTGGTCTTTATTCTCCTGGAGTAGCAGAGAAAGGAGAGTCAGGAATAGGAGGAAGATATGGAATGTGTGGATAATTGCTTTCATGAACAAACTGCTTCCTTTGCCTTGATACCAGAAGAACTAGATAGGGCCTGGCCACCATTACAGGACATGTTGATCAAGAATTCTATAAAAAAAAAAACCCTGATCAAAAAGGAGAAAATACAGAACAGAATTTCAAATTCTCATACACTCCAGACTTTCTAAAGCCATGGAGGCTAGATGAATCCCTGAAAATCTTACCCTAAAGTAATCTTTAAACTTTAAACCAAAAATATACTCCAAAGTCTTCTTAAAACCAAACAATGGTCTACCTTAATTAGTAATAATTGTCTGCTCTGATTATTACACTTTTTCTAAGAAATATCTATATGGGATCAAAGTATTAGACAGCAACCTTAAAGGGCAGTGAAACTATGTTTATAGAGGAGGAACAACTCAGAAAATGAGGGTGAGAATGGATGCATAACTCAAAGAATATAATCAATCTCATTGACTGGTACCTGTAGAAATTGTTGAATTGGTGTTTGTTTTGTTGTGTATATTCTCAACAACAACAAATTTTTAAAAATCATTTTTAGAAAATACTCATATCAATTACCTTGAGACATTTAAAGTGTTTTTGTGTCATTAAGGAATATTTTTGTAAGCAGTTGTTGAAATAAATGACGCTAACCTTGTTTTGGGAGCTCTGGTAGCATAGTGGCTAAGGCACTTGACTGCTAACCAGAAGGCTGGCGGTTCAAACCCACCAGCCACTCCTCGGAAGGAAGGTTGGGCAATCCTACTTCCGTAGTGATACTGCCTCGGAAACCCAAGGGAGGGTTCCCTATGAGTCAGGGCTGACTCGATGGCACGTAACAACAACAACCTTGTTTTTCCATCCTCCAAAAGCATTCTAAAAAACTTACTGTCATCAAGTCAGATCCAAATCATAGTGACCCTTCCTTGGGGTTCCAAGGTGGTGTCACTACAGAAGTAGATCGGCCAATCTTCCTTCTGAGGAGTGGCTGGTGGGTTTGAACTGCCAGCCTTCTCTGCTAACTGATCTCTGCTACTGATCTCCCCTCATGCTCATTTACTCATCTAAGCCCCCTTACTGATCACTGTATCATGGAATGAGATCACAAATATGTTACGAAAGTAAATACACTCAGACATTCTCCATGAAATCTAATCAACAGGGAAATTTCAAGAAATGATTAAATACTTTCAATTGAGTGTATGGAACATTTCTGGTTTCTTATTGGCCATGAACTCATGTCAGTGCTATCCTTGGAAGAGTTAGGGCAATCCCAAGAGTTATATCTTTCAGGCTACTCCACATCCTTTAATTAACTATGAATTCTAATGGCCTGAAAAGGTAACCACAACTCCACATATGTCTCCTGGGATTCATTTACACACTGGGAAAATAACGCTTGGATAGGTCTGCTACTGAGACTTATTGATTTGTGTATGTCATGACTTAGTTTCAAAAATTATTTTGATCTCTTTGATTCAAGACTCAACTTGTTCTTGAAGGTTTGGATCACTTCACAACATTCCAAATACATTTTCTTTTCCTGTTCACTTAATACACACAAATGTCAATCATCTCATCTATTTCAACATCTTAAACCTTTTGAAAACAGATTAAATAACTAGTCTAGATGTAGTAGATTTTGTTACTAAAGAAAACCATTTTCCCCCATTTAGGATCTACTAACCAACTAAATAGTTAAAACGCCTTCCTTTTCTTCCTGAGAAGATTGACCCTGAGCTGACAACAAAACCCTAGGTGGGATATTTAAATCTTAAGTGAGTGGTCAGTTAAGTGCCTGTAGAGGTGAAAGGACAGAGAGCATATTTGGTATGCTAATAGAACCTATTTACTTCAAGGAAAGTGACAAAAACATCAATCAAATCAGAAGAGGCTATTAAGGATTGTTAACTCCCTTTCAGATGAGCAATGATTTCCATTGGGATTTAAATAAATATTCATGAAAAGAACCAATGACAGAAATTTCACCAAAAATCACACCATGGTAAGGTTTCTACAGTTTACAACAGGATTCATACTTGTGGCACACTCCCTTTATAAAATGACGATAAAGATTTTATTCTTTTCCAATTTTAAACTAGAAATGCATGAAATGAATGTATTTAAATAAAAATGATGTCCTTGAAGTATCTCTAATTCTCAAAAAATTATATGTCTTCCCCAACCTTAAAAACAGCATCGTTATTATTCAGAATGTACTTCAATTAAAAAAAGAGAGAGAGAGAGAAGGTAAGAAAAAATAACATTTAAAAAAAGCAATATAAAGTATTAATTTAAAGTTGTGTGCATATGTATATCATATGAAGAGCAATTGTTTTATTGAATAAGCCAAGGGTTATGATTCCATGCTTGCTGCCATCTGATGACAGCTCTGGGCAAGTTTATTATAATACCCCCAAATGAAACCTATTAGTAAAGTCTAGTTCAATTCAATTCAACTGAATATCTATTGTGCTACTACTAAATTGTTAGGACTGGTTTAGACTATGTTGTTGCTGCTGCTGTTGTTGTTATGTGCCATCAAGTGTGACCTGACTCATAGTGACCCCTCCTGGGGTTTTGGAGGCAGTATTACTACGGAAGTAGATTGCCCAGCCTTCCCTCCCAGGAGTGGATATGTTAGGAACACAAATACAGAATTGGTGCCTTTATCTTAAAACTCACTGGTGTTGAGTGGGTCCTGACTCATAGCGACCTCTCCTTAGGTTTCTGAGGCGGGTATCACTACGGAGGTAGATTACCCAACCTTCCTTCCAAGGAGTGGTGGGTTTGAACAGCCAGCCTTCTGGTTAGCAGTCAGATGCCTTAGGCACTATGCCACCAGCACTCCTACCCTATCTTAAAGGTGCTTACAATCAAGATGGAAAGTCAAACCAATAAAAAGGAGCAATTTGAAAACAACATCAAGCAACATGTAAAAAAACGGTAGCAATCAAGTCTTTTCCAACTCTTTGCAACTCCATGTGAGTCAGTAGAACCATGCTTCATAAGGTTTTCAATGGCTAACTTTTTTCAGAAGTAGATCACTAGGTCTTTGGTTCAAGGCTTCTCTGAGTGGATTCAAACCTCCAACCTTTTTAGCAGCCAAAAATGTTAACCATTTGCACAAATCAAGGACTCTCATAAACATTAAACACCATAAAAAGAAAAGAAGAAAAGAAACCAAATATAAGTGTATATTTTCAAGCTTCTAGATGAAGTCAGACTTGAGATAAGATTTAGATAAATTGCAAGAGTCCAGATTTTAAATGTAATTGAAAATCAGGAGAATGTTAGACTTGGTGCATGAAGTAATGGGAAATCTTGACATTTTTAATTTCAGGATTAACATAACAAAATTTTAGGAAAATTAGTCCAAGATAGTATCCAATGTGAATGAGATCAAGAAAAAGGACACATTTCATAGGTAATAATCTACTGAGGGGGAGCTCTGGTAGCATAGTGCCTAAGGCACTTGACTGCTAACCAGAAGGCTGGCAGTTCAAACCCACCAGCCACTCCTCAGAAGGAAGGTTGGGCAATCTACTTCCGTAGTGATACTGCCTCGGAAACCCAAGGAGGGGTTGCTCAACTCGATGGCACATAACAACAACAACAACAAATCTACTAAGGAATTGATGAAAACTTAGGTAGATTAGCAGAAATGGAGATGGAGAAAAAATAATATAGGATATTTCAAAGGAGAATTTGATGACTGTATTTGAAGAGAAGAGAGGGCTCATGATTTTGAGCCTGGGCATCATTAGCAAAAGTAAGGAATGAGAGAAATAATTCATATGGAAGGAATAGAATTTAGATTTTAAGATGATGTTGGAGTATATAATAGGGAGATCACACTGAAATCCTAAGGTTTGCTTTTCAGAAGCTAGTTATTTATATGGAAGGAAATTTTCTTTGTTGGTTATCAGGGATGGGAAGGAAGGGGAGGGAAAAGTGCTAGACAGGTAAGAGACACATACTGATTTGGGTGAAGGAAAAGACAATATACCAAAAGCAAATGACCAACACAATAACACCAAGGCAAAGGAAGACACAGAGAGGTGCACAAGAAGTACAGACAACAAAGATAAACACTTTTACATATACAATGTTTGTTATCAGGGATAGCAAACATTAATCTATGGGTAAATAAATGAGTAGACAGACTAGATGATCAAGTATGTCTAGGCAAAAGGGAATATACGCATCAAACACCACCAGAGCTCCTTATATATAAAGTTGGCAGACGATATTTCTACATACATATTTGTACGTGGTATGTTGTTGTTGTTAGGTGCTATTGAGTCATTTCTGACTCATAGTGACCCTACACACAGCAGAACAAAACACCGCCGAGTTCTACGCCAGCTCCATGATCCTTGCTATACTTGAGCCCATCACCTCAGCCACTGTGTCAATCCATCTCATTGAAGGCCTTCCTCTCCTTTGTCGACCCTCTACCTTACCAAGCATGACATCCTTCTCCAGGGAATGGTCCCTTCTGATAACATGACCAAAGTAGGTGAGACGAAGTCTGGCCATTCTCGCTTCCAAGGAGCATTCCAGCTGCACTTCCTCCAGGACAGATTTGTTAGATCTTTTAGCAGTCCATGGTACTCTCAGCATTCTTCACCAGTACCACAACTCAAAAGCATCAACTCTTCTTTAGTCTTTCTTATTCATTGTCCAGCTCTCATACGCATATGAGGTGACTGAAAATACCATGGCTTGTGTCAGGCGTACCTTAGTCTCTCAAGGAGACATCTTTGCTCTTCAGCCCTTGAAAGAGGTCCTTTGCAGCCGATTTGCCCAGTGCTATGCATCATCTGATGTCCTGACTGCTGCTTCCATTGGCATCAATTGTAGAACCAATCAATGTGAAGTCTTTGACAACTTCAAACTTTTCTCCATTTATCATGATGTTGCTTATAGGTCCGATTGTGAGGATTTTTGTTTTCTTTATATTGAGATCTAATCCATACTGCAGACTGTATTCTTTAATCTTCATCAGTAAATGTTTTAAGTCATCCTCACTTTCAGCAAACTAAGTTGTGTTGTCAGCATGTCACAGGTTGTTAATGATTCTTCCTCCAACCCTGATGCCACGTTCTTCATATAGCCCAGCTTCTCAGATTATTTGCTCAACATATAGATTAAATAAGTGTGGTGAAAGGATACTACCCTGACGCACTCTCTTCTTGATTTTAAACCATGCAGTCTCCCCTTGTTCTGTTCTAACAACAGCCTCTTAGTCTATGTATAGGTTCCTCATGAATACAATTAAATGTTCTGGAATTCTCATTCTTCTCAATGTTATCCACAGTTTGTTATGATTCATACAATCAAATGCTTTTGCATAATCAATACAACACAAGTATGGCCTGTATGATCATGAGACCAGAAGAACTAGAAGATGTCTGGCTACCACTGTCAACCACTCAGAAAGAGACCAGTGCAGGAGATCCTGGACAGAATGGGAGAAAACTATGGAAGAAAACTCAAAATCACGGGGAAAAAAAAAAAAAAAAGACCAGGCATACTGGTCTGATAGAGAATGGTGAAACCCCTGAGATCATGACCTCTAGTCACCCTTTGGGCTTGGAATTGAACTCACTCCCATGGCTTCCAGCCAAACAATAGACAGGCATATAAGGTGAACTTCTGTACCAGGTAGGTACACTCTTTGAACAATTAATGCTGGGATATCAGAAGGCAGTATTTTCACAGGGAGACAGCCCATACTGCAGGAATGCATAGGAAAGAAGAACACAGGGAAAAGGTAAACACAGGGAGAAGGTCGGAAGAAAGCTGTTACATTATGGGGATTGCAACCATGTTGTGAAACAAAATGTGTATGAACTGTTGTATGGAAAATGAATTTGCTCTGTAAACTTCACCCAAATCACATAATAATAATAATAATAGTTAGTTAGTAACTACTGATAGCATTATATGGTATTCTTCTCATTTTAGTTCTCTGCCATAAAGTTTTACCTCAAAGAAACTCTCATGAAAATTAGTCTTGATAAGATTCATATTCAACTAATTGAGTCCCTTCTAACTGCCAGTCACTGTGGTAGACATTTTCACATACATTATCACATTTAATTCTCACAGCAACTGCATGAAGTTGTTTATCTAGAAATTCTAATTAATTATATTGTAATGAAAATGCAACTGCCAAATATTAATCAAGTATTCATTGAATTAATTAGACATATACTGTTTGATTTCTAATCCTATACTGCTCTACTGCCCAGATTTCAATTTTCCTTTTAATATAAATTAATGGCAAAAAGTAACAAAAAGAGTAGTTCAACATCTAATAATGCACAGGAATAAAATGCTTAGTAAAAGCAGAAACAGATCAGGAATGGAAGAGTCAAGTAGAATCTAAGGTCAATTGCAGGCAAATCACTCAATTTTCTTACTTCATCCATTACATAGAATTAATAATTTCCATTCAATCTACCTTATTGTGGTGATGTATGGGTCAAATGAGGTATTGATGGGGGTAGGGGAGACTCTTTATTAAACAGAAGGATTCAAATCAAAGGTTTATAAAAGAGGAAACAGTATTTTCCCCTGAGTTCCTTTTTTTCTCCTTTCCTTTTAAAATCTTTCCTCAAGACAACTTTGTAGATAAAGGGGGGTGGCCAGAAAGGGGACTTTTTCAGTTTCGATCGTCTGGGATACACAACAACCCTCATCATTTTCCAGTGCCCATCCCTTTTCCCTCTTGTGTGATCCTGATCGTACCTCAGATACATCCTTGTGACTATAACTATCAGCCTGCTATTGTTGTTGTGTGCCATCATGTTGATAAAGACTCGTAGTGACCCTATGGAGAATTGAATTGCCCCATAAGGTTTCCTAGGCTGTAATTTATAAGGGAGCAGATCACCAAGTCTTTTTCCCTGTAGAGCCTCTGGTGGGTTTGAACCACTGAACTTTCTACTATCAGCCAAATGTTTAACCTTTGTGCCACTAGAGCTCTTTGCAACTTGCTATTAGTGATTATTTATATGGTTTTACCCAAGCATTGTTATAATTCCTGACTTTAGCCTGTAATCATTAAGATTTATCAATGAATTGGGAAGTCCTTTGAAGAACAGAGCAGTGTAAATTAAGAGAATACCAGGATGAGGTTGTTAGATCCCCTTGAGTTGATTATGACCCATAGCAACCCTATGTACAATAGAATGAAACACTATCTGGTCTTGTGTCATCCTCACAATTATTGCAATGTTTGAACTCATTGTTGTAGTCACGTGTCAATTCATCATATTGAGTGAGGGTCTTTCTCTTTTTCACTGAACCTCTACTTTAACAAGCATAATGTCCTTTTCCAGGGACTGGTCCCTCCTGATAACATTTGCAAAGTACGTGAGATGAATTCTCACCATCCTCCCCTCTAAGGAGCATTCTGGCTGTACTTCTTCCAAGATAGATCTGTTCATTCTCCTGGCAGTCCATGATATATTCAATATTCTTCACTAATTCAAAGGCATTCATTCTTCTTCAGTCTTCTTTATTCATTGTCCAGCTTTTACATACATATGAGACAATTGAAAATACCATGGCTTGGATCAGGTGCACCTCAGTCCTCCAGATAGCATTTTTGCTTTTTAACACTTTAAAAAGGTCTTTTGGAGCAGATTTGCCTAATGCAATACATCATTTTATTTCTTGACTGCTGCTTCCATGGGTAATGATGGTGGATCCAAGTAAAATGAAATCCTTGACAACTTCAATCTTATTTCCATTTATCATGATGTTGCTTATTGTTCCAGTTGTGAGGATTTTTGTTTTCTTTATATTGAGGTATAATGTATACTGAAGGTTATAGTCTTTGGTCTTCATCAGTAACTGCTTCAAGTTCTCTTCACTTTCAACAAGCAGGGTCATGTCATCTGCATATTGCAGGTTGTTAACGATCTTGATGCTGCATTGTTCTTCATATAGTACAACTTCTTGGATTATTTCCTCAGCATACAGATTGAATATGTATGGTGAAAAGTATGATGAAGTAAGAATGGTAAAATAAGTATGGTGAAAAGATACAACCCTGACACCCAACTTTCCTAATTTTAAACCATGTAGTACCCCCTTGCTCTATTCCACGGGAGCACCACTAAGTGTTCTGGAATTCCTGTTTTTTGCAACATTATCTATAATTTGTTATGATCCACGCAGTCAAATGCTTTTACATAGTCAATAAAACACAGGTAAACATCTTTCTGGTATTCTCTGTTTTCAGTGATGATCCATCTGATATCAGCAATGAGATGCTTCATTCCCCATCCTCTTCTGAATCCAGCTTGAATTTCTGGAAGTTTCTTGTTGATGTACTGCTTCAACTATTTTTTAATTTTCTTCAGCAAAATTCTACTTACATGTGATATTAATGATATTGTTTGATAATTTTCACATTCTGTTGGATCACCTTTCTTTGACTCGGACAAAAATATGGACCTTTTCCACTCAGTTGGACAGGTAGTTCTCATCCAAGTTTCTTGACATAGATAAGTGTGCACTTCCAGCATTGCATCATTTGTTGAAACATTTCAATTAGTATTCCGTCAATCACTTGATCTTCACCAATGCCTTCAGTACAGCTGGAACTTCTTCCTTCAATACCATTGTTTCTTGATCATATACAACTTTCTGAAATGTTTGAATATGACCTTTTTTTTTTTTTTTTGGTACAATGCCTGTGCATTCCTCCCATTTTCTTTTGATTTTTCCTATGTGTTTCAAATGTCTTTCCATATTTTGCCCATAGACTCCTCCAATATTGTAACTGAAAGCTTGAATTTTTCTTTAGTTCTTTCAGCTTAAGGAATGCTGAGCATCTTCTTTCCTTTTGGTTATCTAAATCTGGAGCTTTTCACATTTCATTATAATACTTCGTTTTGTCTTCTTGAGCCACCATTTGAATTCTTCCCTTCAGCTCTTTTACTTTATCATATCTTCCTTTCACTTTAGCCACTCTACATTCATTCACAAGTTTCAGAGTCTCTTCTGACATCTTTGTTGGTGTTTTCTTTCCTTCCTGTCTCTTTAATGACATTTTGCTTTCTTTATGTATAATATCCTTGATGTCATCCCACAACTCATCTGGTCTTCAGTATTAGTGTTCAGTGTGTCAAATCTATTCTTATGATTGTGTCTAAATTCAGGTGTGATATACTGAAGATCGTATTTCAACTTAAATGTGCATATGAGCAATTGATGGTCTGTTCTATAGACAGCCGCTAGCCTCCTTCTGATGATACTAAGCTTTTCCATTGTCTCTTTCTACAGATGCAGCCCACTTGATTCCTGTGTATTACATCCAATGAAGTCCATATTTATAGTCACCATTTATTTTGTTGGGAAAAAAAAAAAAAAATATTTTCAATGAGTAATTCGTTGGTCTTATAAACTTCTATCCTGTGACCTCTGGTGTCGTTTCTATCACTAAGGCCATATTTTCCAGCTACTCATCCTTTGTCTTTATTTTGAATTCCAATCACCAATAATTATCAGTGCATCTTGCTTTCCTGTTTGATCAATTTCAGACTGCAGAAATTGGTAAAAATCTTCAATTTTTTCATCGTTGGTGTTAGTGGCTGGTGCATAATTCTGAGTATTAGTTGTATTAACTGGTTTTCCTTGTAGGGATATGGATATTATCCTACCACAGTGTTGTACTTCAGGATAGATCTCGAAATATGCTTTTTGATGATGAATTTGACACCATTCCTCTTCAATTCGTCATTCCCAGTATAGTAGATCGTATGTTTGCCAACTCAAAATGGCTGATACCATTTCAGCTGAGGTCATGTTTCAATTGCCTCATACGCATGTGACAGCAGGACAGTGAATAAGAAAGACTGAAGGAGAATTGATGCATTTGAATTATGATGTTGGCAAAAAATACTGAAAATACCATGGGATGCCCAAAGAACAAACAAAACTGTCTTGGAAGAAGTGCAGCCAGAATGCTCCTTAGAAGTGAGAATGGTCAGACTTCAACTCAAGTACTTTGATTATATTGTCAGAAGGGATCAGTCCCTGGAGAAGGATATCATGCTTGGTAAAGTAGAGGGTCAGCATAAAAGGGGAAGCCCCTCAATAAGATGGACTGACATAATGGCTGCAATGATAAGTTTAAGCATAGCAAAGATTGTTAGGATAGCACTGGACCAGGCAGTGTTTCATTCTGTTGTATGTAGGGTTGCTAAGAGTCAGCTCAATGGCACTTAAAAACACAATGTAGAAGTTTATTAGAAAATAAAAGTTTCTATCAGAAAATAGAAGTTTATCAGAAAATCTGTAAAGTCATCTGTAACAAAAACCCCAAAGAGCTTACTAACACTTAATCTTTAATCTTCAATGTATATATAATTACACGTTCACCAAAGCCTCACTGCAGTGTGGGTTCAATGTCAATGACCAACCCCGCACTACTAGAAGACTAATGAAGCAAAAAAAAAAAAAAATAATCAATATACATAAGTAA
>NW_006921799.1:5037852-5059441 GCF_000298275.1 Orycteropus afer afer | reverse complement strand
AAAAAAAAAAAAAAAAAAAAAAGCTCACTGCGTTGAGCCAGAACCCGGAACCAACTCATAGCAACCCCTCCTGGGGTTTCCGAGGCAGTATCACTATGGATGTAGATTGCCCAACCTTCCTACCTAACAGAAATTAAAATATATTTCTGCCCTTGGACCTGGCCCTCTTTCTTCTAAGTCCTTCCCTCGATTCTTTATCTGCTTTATCTGGCAATGTTCACTTTTTCATCTTATGTTGGATAACTCACCTCCTTCTTGATGTTGACATGCTAACATGGGCAAAGTCTCAATCTTTCTGTCTGTAATTGCTCATTATTTTAGCACATTTTTTCCCCTGAATCACAGTCACTAATTGTATTTTATTTGCCACTTGTGTTCTAATCCAATTTAATGAATCTCTGTAGTGCAAGAACTATAAAAGTTTCACTTCCTCCTGTGACTCCTACACTATAAATGCATGTCAATATTTCCTAACATACCTTTGACCAATGTTGGACTACACAATAAGCAAGGTAAGCACAATTTCATATTTTTCCACCACACCAAAGATTCTGCTTCTAGGTATGGCTGGCATCTGTCTCTTTCCCAACCCCACAAACACTTTCCTGTAGAATCAAAGTCTCTTTTCAAATTTATAATTCCTGACAGGGTCAGAGTACCCAGTAAATAAGACAAGCACAGTCTGTGCTTACCTTGTGCAGTGTAGTAAATTACTTAGTATGGCTTTTCTACCCATGAGTCATTGTAAACTCAATGGTGAAATGAGCAACTAAGGAGCTCCTGATTGTAAATGTTATCCATCTGGGTTATTTATGTTGGGTGTGGCACAACACAATGTTATGAGAGGCTCTCTCCCAGGTGCTTAGAGTTCTGATGCTATGATTGGCTAGTTTGGCCACTCTGCCAAACTCAAAAGGAGGCCTCCTAGAGGCAGAACTCTCTTGGACTGCTGGTTGAGGAAGATGTGCTGCTGAAAGAGACACATGCTACTGAAAGAGACATGTGCTGCTGGGAAAGAGATGCAAGAGACACATGTTGGTGAGTAAGACACTGAGGGACATGCACTGCTGGGAGAGAGACTGTGAGAGACTTGGCTGAGAGACAGCGGGCTGGGAGAGAGACTGAGCATTTTTCCTGAACTTGAATTGTAGCCTGGTGCTTCCCTAATAAACCCCATAATCTGTGAGTTCTGTGTGGCCACTACAGCCAATTAACAAACCCAGGAGAGAGGTGGTGGTGCTTTGGGAGGAACAGTTGGTGAAAGGGATGGAGGGAGGCAGCATGTCTGGCCTTGCAGTAATAGGCCTTGGGCTATTGATGGTGATTCTGCCTTCCTCTTGTGGGGTTAGAGGAGGTCAGAACATGTGGCCTCCTTGCCCTTTTTTGTACCTTGCTTATTGGGCAATCCACCCCTGTCTTGGACTCCAATGTTGCTGCATTGCAAAGGTTTTAGAGAACCCTATAGCTTTGGATATAGTAAGAAATATCTTATTACAGGCTATCATCTACCACTGATGATTTCCCTCTAAGACTATATATATCTTCTCTTTCTCTCTCTAAACATTCTCCATTCTCCTCGAACTTCCAAGATGCTGCTTTCCACAGGTTGGTGCCTAGAGCCAGGGTGACTTATCCTATTTAACATGGATTGAACTGTATAGAGTCTTTGTATACTGAAACTGTGAAATACTTTTTTCATTTTCCTAAATTTGATGTGATCTCTGCCACTGTTGCTATAACAAATATCATTTATTGAGCTACCACTTATGACTCCATGCTAGGAACTTACAAATATTAGATTGAATCATGTAAAATTTCTATTTTTATAGATCAAGTATAGGAAATTTCCTATAATCAATCTAATATTTCATTCATTACCCCAGCAACCATAAAAAGAATGTACACAATCATCCCAATTTTAGAGCTGAGAAAACTGAAATTCACATTGATAAAGTACCTAAGCTACAGTCACATACCTGGGGAAATGGTGGAACCCAATTTTAAAATAATTACTAAAGTGCCATTGTCATCTCTGTATACACCAAGATAGATTTTGAGGGTAGGTGAGGGTATAGAAGAATCCATGAGAGTAACTAAATGTAAAAAACATACACTAAGTTCAACATGAAGATGAGATGGTAAAGACAACAAATAACAACTTCAGAGTTTGGATGACAGTAACTGGGTCCTCTCCCTCTCTTCAAAAGAGAACAGAAAAAAAAAAGGTGTAGATTACATCATTGCAAAATTAGTTTGAAAATAAAAAAAAAAAGTGTTCTAGCAACACATTTTTAAACATTGGAATAGCTTACTCATAAAATCAGTTGAATGTTCCCCTTTTCTCTTTCAAATAGGTAATAACAGCAGCCCTAAATAAAAATAAATAGTTCAATGGTCAAAAAATGATAATGGAGAGACTTTGGAATATACCTCTTAAGTTAGGAAGGCAGAATGGAAAAATATGTAGATCCTGGAAACCTGATAGCATTGCTGAGGTGTCATTCTGACTCTGAGTTGCCTATACTCCCTGACTACCCCTAAAAGGATTCATAATTGAACAGTGCAACTGGGGGGGGGGCAAAGGTAGAAAGAAGAGACTGGATAATTTAATTCTATGGTATGAGAGAAAACAAAAATCAAAAAAAGAAATATCAAGTTTAGAAAATCACCATCAGCAGCCCAAGACTGACTCCTATAAGGTGGTGGTCAGACATGTTGCCACCCTCCAACCCTTTTGCCATTTCTCACACCAACTGTCCTTCCTACGACACTCTCTAATTCTCTGCTGAATTCAATAATCCATTGCAATGGCCACACAGAACTCACAGACAATGCTCACGATTATGGAATTTATTAGAGAAGTAGCAGATTACAATTCAGAATCAGAAACAATACAGGATACAGTTCTTCAGTCAGGAAAGCATCTTCTCAGCAATGCCACAGGCACACGTCTCTCTGGCCTCAGCCTCTGCCCTGGTCAGACCAGTGTTAAAAAGCTCTTTCAGCTCTGCCATAGGTGTACTCCAATCCACCAGCAAGTCTTCTGTCCAAAGGCACTCAGCTTTCTCACTCCGTGGGCCAGCAAGCCCTCCTCTCTGTCTTGTGTAGATCTTTTGGTTCTGTTTGTTCTGCTGTCTCTTCTGCTGTCATTTCTCTACAAGAAAGTCCAGCTCAGGGGGATGTCATGTTCAAGACACACTCTATTCCTGGTTGCTCTTTCTTGATGGTATTGAGATCCCCTTTACCGCCTCTGGAATAGTTTATTTTGAGCCTAGCAAAATGGCAAAGTTGACCAGTTTCCACCTTAGGGTTCCATACACCTTGTTTACATGGTCCCACCCCCACAAAAGTGCCCTGTACCTTATTTATATTATTAGCAAGCTATCCAATCCCTTAGGTGAGCCATAAGCACCTCACATTTGCATAGCATCACCCAGCCATCTTGTGGGAGTCACAAAGACCATGGCTAAAAGAGCCCTTTACACCACAAGGATCCTTGAGGTCCAAATCCAGAACACCAGGTCAAGGAGAAGCCACTCTCTACTGATTCTGATGTACAATCCTTATATTCCTTGGTTTCTTGAGGACCTTTATGCTTCATCAATCTCCTCCTGTTTGTGCTCACTTGTCTCTATCTCTGTGCTGCTCCTTTTAACAGTGATTAGGTTTACATTGCTAAGCATTCACTAGCTTAACAAAGAAACCCCTATTACCAAATGGGATTCCAACATGTAATTTGTAAGGACACAATTCAAACCATTATATGACCACTGTGAACCTAAAATTTTGTATTCCACCTTTTCTATTTATCACTGTACCCTAAACATGTTTACATGTTTATCACTTTAAATGCTAGCATCTGGAGGACTTTCACACAAGAAACAGAATTTATTCTGAATATTCAACTGATCAAAAGCATGTTGTTGTTGTTTTTTTATTTCCCAATTCCAGTAAATAGATTTGTAGTAGACATCTGTTGTTTCTGCCTGCCCATTCCCTTATCTGCAGAGAACAGTAGTAAAAGAACTCTTCTTCTTCTAAAATTCCAGCCTCTTCCTACTTGAGCCCATTTAGTTCAGGTAGAGCTAGCTACAGCCCAGAATGGGAAAGAAACTAGAGTGAATCATTAATATATTCCATTGCCCTGGAAAAAGCAACTGAATGGAAGGAGCTCACATGACCCTAGCCAGTCCAGTGAGACAACCTGGTGAAAGAATAGTTCTATTCCTGCTGAATTTGAGGTTCATTGCATGCCAACCTTGTCTTATCTAGGGCCATCATTAGGCAAGAGTTTACCTAGGACTCTAAAAAGTAATAAAACAAGAGATAAAAGCAAAGTTTGGACACAGGTGGGAGAGGACAAGAGAGACTCTAAATGACGTTTTTTGAGTCCTTGGATGCAGTTGTCCCTATCATTTCAAATATTTGAACCAATACATTCTCTTTGACATGTAAGCCAGTTTAAGAAGTTTAAGATAGACTACTAAACCGGTTGCCATGGAGTCAATTCTGACTTTTGGAGGCCCTATATGTTTTAGACAGAACTGTGTTCTGTAGAAGGTGCTCTGGTAGCATAGTGCCTAAGGCACTTGACTGCTAACCAGGAGGCTGGCTGTTCAAACCCACCAGCCACTCCTCGGAAGGAAGATGGGGCAATCTACTTCCGTAGTGATACTGCCTGGGAAACCCAAGGAGGGGTCGCTATGAGTCGGGTCTGACTCGAAGGCACATAAATAACAACAACAACAACAACAACATGTTCTGTATAAGGGGCTCTTGTGCTATAGTGACTAAGGCATTTGGCTGCTAACCAAAAAGTCAGTGGTTCAGACCCTCTAGCAGCTCTATGGAAGAAAGATGAGGCAGTCTGCTTCTGTGAAGATTTACAGCCTTGGAAACCTGGTAATTATGAGTCAGAATCAACTCAATGGCAAAAAGTTTGGTTTTTAGAGTGTTCTGTAGACTTTTATTACTTGAAACCATAGTAGTCTTGAATGATACTTAATCTAAGAAGCAGGCATGGTAACAATAAGAAAGAAGGTATCTACTACACTTAGACTCTTGTATCTGAAGAATATGCAATATATAATATTCTATTCTGTGTTTGTGTGTGTGTGTGTGTGTGTGTTTTGGTTACCTAGTGCTGCTCAGACAGAAATATACCACAAATGGAATGGCTTGAACAAACAGGAGTTTATTCTCTTACAGTTTGGAGGTTTTAAGTCTGAGTTCAAAATGCCAGGCTCTAGGGGCTGGGTGAAAGCCCCTCAACCTTGGGCTTCAGCTCTGCCTCCTGCTCCCAGCCCACTGAAGCTGGAGGCTTTTCTTCTCTCAACTGCTGGCTGCTGAGGCTGACAAGCTCAAGGTTGACAAGTAAAAAGGCACAGCCCTGATGTTACCAAACTACACAGCTCACCATTAATTGAAGTCCATTGTAAGTCCCAAGATCAGCAGAGTATGGCAGGCTGCTGGACAGTGACACAGCTACATACAGGGTTCAAGGGTGCCATAAGCTAGAAACTGTTCCACCAAGGCTTCTCCTTATGTACAGGAAGCAGACCACATCCCTAAGGCAGTTACTCAGATGCTCACAGTAGCTTCCACCATGGAGTTGATTGCCAGTCTCATCATGGGGAATACTATATCCAGCTGCCCAGCCACTCAACCAGGCCCAGCCAAGTTGACACACAAACTTAACTACCACTATGTTGTTGTTGTGTGCCATTGAGTTGGACCTGACCCGTAGTGACCACTTCTCGGGTTTCTGAGGCAGTATCACTATGGAAGTAGATTTCCCAACCTTCCTTCCAAGGGGTGGTTGGTGGGTTTGAACCGCCAGCCTTCTGCTTAGCAGTCAAGTGCCTTAGGCACTATGCTACCAGAGCTCCTAACACTATATATATGTACACATATGTATGTGTGTGTGTGTGTGTGTATATATATATATATATATATATATCCCCAAGTCCAAGCTGCACTGAATATACTGGCAAAAAACAAGGGAATTGATAGAATACCAATTCAGTTGTTTCCACAAATGCATACTGTGCTGGAAGCACTAATTCATTTATGTCAAGACAGCTACCTGGCCAACTGACTGGAAGAGATCCATATTAGTATATATTCCAAAGAAAGGTGAAATGCAGAAATTATCAAACAATATCATTAATATCACACACAAGTAAAATTATGCTGAAGAGAATTCAAAAAATGAGTGTCCCAGTACATCAACAGGGAACTGCCAGAAATGCAAGGCAGTTTCAGAAGAGGACATGGAACAAGGGATCTCATTGCTGATGTCAGATTGATCTTGGCTGAAAGTAGAGCATACCAGAAAGATGGTTACCTGTGTTTTGTTGACTATGCAAAGGCATTCAACTGTGTGAATCATACTATTATGGATAACATTACAAAGAATGGGAATTCAAGGACACTTAATTGTGCTTATGAGGAACACATTCATAGACCAACATGCTATCATTCAAATGGAACAAGGGGATACTGCATGGTTTAAAATCAGGAAAGGTGTACATCAGGGTTATATCCTTTCACCATAGTTGTTCAATCCTCAGAAGAAAGATTGGGCAATCTACTTCCATAGAGATACCACCTCGGAAACCCAAGGAGGGATCACTATGAGTTGGACACACCTCTACAGCAGTGAGTTTGGCTTTTGTTTGGTATGTGGTAATCAAATAATCCAAGAAACTGTACTATATGAAGACAAACACAGCATCAGGATTGGAGGAACACTCATTAACAACTTGCAACATGCAAATGACCAACCTTGCTTGTTGAAACTGAAGAGGACTTGAAGCCCTTACTGATGAAGATCAAAGACTACAGCCTTCAGTATGCATTGTTGTGTTGTTGTTGTTGTTGTTATGTGCTATCAAGTTGGCCCTGACTCATAGAGACCCCTCTTTGGGTTGCTGAAGCAGTATCACTATGGAAGTAGATTGCTCAACCTTCCTTCCGAGGAGTGGCTGGTGGATTTGAACCACCAGACTTCTGGTCAGCAGCCAAGTGCCTTAGGCACTAGGCTACCAGAGTTCCTTCAGTATGAATTACACCTCAACAAAAGAAAACAAAAATCCTCACATCTGGAACAGTAAGGAACATCATGATAAATTGAAAAAAGATTGAAATTCTCAAGTATTTCATTTTACTTGGTTCCACAATCAACACCCACAGAATTAGCAGTCAAGAAATCAGACATGTCATTGCCCAGGGCAAATCTGCTGCAAAAGACCATTTTAAAGCGTTAAAAGGTAAAGATATCACCTTAAGGTCTAAGATGCAGACTATGGTATTTCCAATCACCTGATGATATGCATGTGAAAGCTGCACAATGAGTAAGGAAGACTGAAGAAGAATGAAAGCCTTTGAACTGGTAAAGAATATTGAATATACCATGGACTGCCAGAAGTATGAACTAATCTGTCTTAGAAGAATGCTCCTTAGAAAAGAGGATGGTGAAATTTTGTCTGGAGTACTTTGAACATGTTATCAGGAGGGACTACATCCTGGAGAAGGATATACTGTTTGGTCAAGTAGAGGACCTTCAAAAAACAGAAATACCTCACTGAGATGGATTGATACAGTGGCTACAACAATGGGTTCAAACATAGCAATGTTGGTGAGGATGGCACAGGACTGAGCAGTGTTTGTTCTGTTATATATAGGGTTTCTTTGAGTTGGAACCAAGTTGCTGGCACTTAACAACAATATATATATATTGATATATAGTTATATATCAATAACTTATAACTCAACAGTAATTAGATTTCAGACACACCTTGCACTGATAACACGTGATTAATATAAGAAAGAAACCCCCATTCCCAAATGGGATTATATGTATAATTTTACCCAGAAGAAAAGTAAATATAATAAGTAGGGTTTGATAACTCTAAGTTTCAAATATGCAGAGTCTTGTCACTGTGAAGTTAATCAAGTAACTGGGGTGAACCTGCACAGATGGCTGGGTTGTTTCAGGGTTTGGTTGCATAATCCAAATCTGACTTTGTCCAAACTGTTGGTTGCAGACTGGAAGGAGGTGTCTACTCTGCCTTACATATTGGGGGGACAGGGGGGTTGCCTGGGATCCACAGAGATTCTGCTCATAGCTCATAGGCAACAACAACAGGGGTTTGACTGATACACTTGGTAACTATATGCTTGGTAAATGTAGCGGTTCCTATAGTATTGGTCTCTGAAGGTGGTGATAGTAATTCTGGTCTGCAAAAAGGGCAGGAAGGCCACATATTCTGACCTCCTCTGATCCCACAAAGGGAAGACAGAATCATCATCAATAGCCCAAGGCCTATTCCTGCCAGGCCAGACATGCTGCCTCCCTCCAGCCCTTTCTCCAACCGTTCCTCCCAAAGCACCCACCACCTTTCTCCTGGGTTCAATAATTTGCTGCAGTGGCCACACAGAACTCACAGGTTATGGCATTTATTAGGGAAGCACCAGGCTAAAATTCAAGTTCAGGAAAAACATTCTCTTTTCCAGCCCACCATCCCTCAGCCAACAGTCTCTCACAGTCTCTTTCCCAGCAGTGTGTGTCCCTCGGTGTCTCACTCAGCAATGCATGTCTCTTGCATCTCTTTGCCAGCAGTGCCTGTCTCTTTCAGCAGCACGTCTTCCTCAACCAGCAGTCAGAGAGAGTTCTGCCTCTAGGAGGCCTCTTTTTGAGTTTGGCAGAGAGGCCAAACCAACCAATCATAACAACAGAATTCTAAGCACTTGAGAGTGAACCTCCCATAACATTGCGTTGTGCCACACCCAACAGAAATAACCCAGGTGGATAACATTTACAATCAGGAGCTCCTCAGTTGCTCATTCCACCACTGAGTTTACGATGACTTATGGGTAGAAAAGCCATACTAAGTAATTTACTACACTGCAGGTCTCTATGTATGTTGTATACATAATCTTGCCAATAGAATCAATCAAAATCCTCCTGTATTGATCCAGAAATTACGGTAACTATCTTATTTCTGGACTGCCCCTGTGCTGATGCCTGTAAACCCCATTGTCATAGCCACAGCATTATCCTCCCTACATACACAAACACACCTTGTGTTAGACTGGGTTCTCCAGAGAAACAAAACCAGTAAAACTTACAGATATAGAGAAAGAGAAATTTATCTTAGGAAAATGGCTCACACACTGACAGAAGCTGGCAAGTCCAAAGTTCTTGGATCAAACATCAAGCTGGAGTCTTTTCCTGACTCATGCAGCTGCAGAGGCTGAGGAGCTCAAGGTTGGCAGGCAGTATACTGGCTGTTGACTCCAATGAATGATGAACCCAAGATCTCCAGGCCGAATGGTGGATTGTTCACTCATGGACAGTTGTAGACAGCACAACAGCGTCCCGATCCACAGAAGAAGAGTGTCTTGTTTCCCAGGATGTCCATAATACACTGGGAGCAGGCCACACCCTTAGGGAAACTCCCTTTCAATGGATTGGCTGCTCAAAACATATAAATCTGATCCCATCATGGGAATAACCACATCACAACTGCTTAAACCACACAGAATTGTGGTACAGCCAAGTTGACACACAGCTCCAACTATCACACACTTACACACACACACACACACACACAGCTTGGCATTTGTTCTGCTGGTTATGCTTGTTTCAGTATTTTGGGTCATGAACATTGTATGTCAATGGGATCTCCCAGGACAGACGTCAGTGATTTGAGGACTCTGCTACTTAGTGGGCATCTGTTTTTGTAATTATTTAATACAAGGTGATTGGACTAGAAGAATATTGGGGATTCAGGACATACCTTCTCAGGGATCTTCCTGAGAATGCTTTTTCCCACCTAGTCCTCCCCTCCCTTCATTTGAGTTAAGAACATGTCTTTGGGTTTTTTGTTTGTTTGTTTGTTGGGGGCTTTTGTGTTTTGTTTTTTCAGTTTTCAAATGTTTTCCAGAATAGCACAATATTCTTTTCAACAAGCTTTTTTTTCAATGAATATTTTTTTCTGTTTGTTTCCACCTCTCCCCTTCCCTAACCCTGCTTGCACACTTCCCCCACCCACCCCCTTTCCCAGGCAGCTCAGACAGATTCCAAAAGCCCATTTTTCTTTGTTGTGTTTTGAGGTGAGGTGCCTGGCACCCCCAGAGATTTATCTTCATAGCTAACATTGGTGACAGTGACAGGGTCTTCACCAATACCCTTGGTACCCATAGTAATTCCTGTAGTATCTATCAGTCTCTGGGCATGGTGGTGGCAGTAGTAATAGTACTAATTCTACCAATCCCAACTGTATTGTCTGTAATGGTCTCTATCTATTCATAATCTTGTCAGTAGAATCAAATGCAGAAACTACAGTAATCCCCCTGGGACACAGACACAGACATGGGTGTTTCTGTATCTCCATGAGAAAAGAATTCAAGAATTAATCTTATTTCAAGAATTAAGAGCAATGAAATGAGAATAGATGCCAGAAAACGTTAAAGTCTTTTTCCTGTTTATTAAGCAACATCCAGTAAGACAGCCAAGAATATGTAATCACAACCAATGGATATAAATAGGAGGGTAGAAATCAGGCAGTGGGAGATAAGGGTGATTCAGAAAATCAAAGTCCCAGAAATCAAGAGTAATTTACTCACCCAATTAACACCAGTCAGCGAAGTTGTACTTGAAATGGTACCTATAGTGACTGGGGATCTCTCTGTGTGCCCCTTGCTCCATACCATTCTAAGGAAAATCTTTAAAAGAAAGAAATGGCCAGTTTCTCATCTTTCTTAAGGTGTCCTGCAGATCAGATCCAAGTACAAATCTCTCCTAAAAAGCTTGGATAAGCACCACAGGGTACAAAGTAAAACAGACATAAAGAACCCCAAGGTGGCTTATTTAACTAGCTAATTGTTAACTGGTAGGAGGTGGGTAATGGCAGAGAACAGAAAAGGCCCGCCTCCTGCATGAATAAGTGCAGCACATGGAATTCATGTTCGTATTTACATTTATAACTTACAGAATTTCTATGTCATTGACTCCAAGCTGATAAACAAAATTACAAAGTTCATTTTAATTTCACAGACTTGGCCAATCTCATCAGTCTCCCCATTAGGATTTTATATTAAAAGAAAGGAAAAAAAAATGAGAAAGCATATGTTTTATAGCCAAGGATAAATATAACAATAATAAAGGAAATAAAAAAGGAAAACTAACCTTGGCACAGTTACTTAAATTTTTCCACCTTTCCCATATGGATATTTTCCAAGTTCCACCATTTCAAAGAAAACACCTCATCGAAGAACACGTAATTGCATGTTGTTTCCATTCTTTAAATGTGGGAAATGAAGCTTTTTCACATTCACATCATCAGCTGTGCCCCAGGAAACCTTCCATTCTTTCCAAATTAGTTTTTGTATCATTAAACCAATCAGCATTAGGTGCTTAGGATTATTTTCTGGAATAAACCCCAAATCATTACCTGCATCATGTATATAATAAAGTCAAATAATGACATCATTATATAGTTCATGAGCACTGACCCTAAATGACCAAGACCTAAGAGAAATCAAGGCAGTCCTAATAAGAATCAGGCAGGATGCCTAATGAAAATCAAATAGCAAGCCTAATAAGGAGCAATGTATTTTGCCTCTCCTTCAAATTCACTTTTGATTCGCTTTTCAAGAGAATCCCTGTTTGAAGTGAGCTTCCACAGGCTATAATTCTCAGAGCTGAGATGAGTAATTCCCAGGTGGTTCTCCAGTTGGTTCTCTGGGACATTTGATCTGGGATGAGAACCATTCGCTCATACACTAAACGTTGAGCACTTACTATAAGCATAAGATTCAACTTGGCTACTGGTTATTCAACCAAAAATCATTGGACATCTAGCCTAGTGTAAGCAGGGGCTGGTGCTAGGCTCAGAAACTAAAAAGATTAATAAATTCATAAACACCACTTAGAATGTATTTGTAATATGCTATTGCTGTTGTTGTTATGTGCTGTCAAGTCAGACCCGACTCATAGTGACCCCTCCTCAGGTTTCCGAGGCAGATGGCACTTAACAACAACAACAACAATCACTACGGAAACAAATTGCCCAAACTTCCTTCCAAGGAGCGGCTGGTGGGTTTGAACCACCAGCTTTCTGGTTAGCAGTCAAGTGCCTTAGGCACTACACCACCAGAGCTCCTTATTATATGCTAGGCATCCAAAACACCAAACCCATTGCCACCAAGTCGATTCCGACTCACAGCAACCCTATAAGACAGAGTAGAACTGTGCTGTAGGGTTTCCAAGGCTGTAAATCTTTATGGAAGCAGACTGACTCATATTTCTCCTGTGGAGCAGCTGTGGGTTCAAACCACTGACCTTTTGGTTAGCAGCTAAGTGTCTAACCACTGTGCTATCAGAGCTCCAGGAACAAATACATATCCATTATTTACTAATAATGTAATATCCCAGCAACTCTGTGGCCAAGTATGTGCTTTGCCCCATTCTCCAAGGGTGAAAGTAAGTCTCATAAAGATTAAGAGACTTGCCCAAGCTCACAATGCACATGAGGAACAGAGAAGAGGGAAAATTAGATCTGATTCTTTCCCAAAACAATGTATTATATTTGGTTTGAACCACCTGAAATTGCTAATATTAGGCCCTTTTTTTCTACCTAAAAATGAGAAATACATTTCCTGAGAAGAGCTCAGGGTATTAGAGGAAAGACAAACATAAACAAAGCACCACTTACAGGGCGATTTGCAGTATGATGACTATTCCTTCATTCCCAGTTACTATTCTGTGGTCTTAGCTGTATCCAGTTAACCTATTGACATCAAGTCAACCCTGACTCATGGTGACCCATGTGTATCAGAGTAGAACTGTGCTCATAGCGTTTTTAATGGCTGACTTTTCAGAACTAGATCTCCAGGCCTTTCTTCCAAGGTGCCTCTGAAACTTAAATCTATCAGCAGTCAAGCATGTTAACAATTTGCAACTCCCAGGGACTCCTGGTATTAGCTGTGGCTTTAACTAATCCCAAACTTCTCTGCTTTCTGTCTCCACCTAAAATCTAGCCACAGATACAACAAAAGAGGCCATGTTGTCCTTTTTCTTATTCTGACCAAGACTCCAACCATCCTATCATAACTTTCGTAGGCTTGGTATGAAAAGCAAAAAAGAGTTGCCAGTAATTTTCCTGCCCCAGAAGGAGATGCAATTAGCCTGAATGGAGAAAACCTGGCATTGCTCAAAGGAGATCCAGACTAAGTACATGAAGGATGTCAAATAGAATTTTTGCAACATTCTTTTAGGCAGATTTATAAGCTTGATCCTATAACTATGTTCTATAAAAACAAAACCAAACTCACTGCCATCGAGTCAATTCTGATGCATAGCGACCCCCCCCCCGTACACACACACACACACACACACACACACGCGGGTCTCTAAGGCTATAAATCTTTATGGAAGCAGACTGCCTCATCTTTCTCCCACAGAGAGGCTAGCAGGTTCGAATCACCATCACTAGGCATTTGGTTTAGCAGCCAGATGCCTTAACAACTACACTACCAGACCACCTAATTTTGTAAGACATCTCACAAATCTCAAAAAATTCATTAATTTGAGCATCCATTTTTGAAAATACACAAATGCTTAAGAGACTCTCTTCTATTGTAGCTTCTATTATATATATTGGATAAATTCTAAATTCTCAGAGCACTTCACCTCTCTTCTCTGTATCCATGATTCCTGCTAGAAACTCAACTTGCATGAGCCTTCATGCAAGATCAGAAACTTATTTATCTCTGAATATAATTCTCTGCATACATTAAATATGTAAAAAGTTATGGAATTGCTCGATTAACATAATATTCTGCAGGGAATTAATCATTTGCTTCCAAGACTATCAGCTCCCTGAAAGAAAGGACCACATGTCTCAATTCTAAAATTTTCACATGTAAATGGCATACAATAAAAATACAATTGCTTGGTTGGTTTGCTTAGGTCTCAAATAGCATTTGTAATCACAAGGGAGACAAATGGGAGCTCTGGTGGCATAGTGCCTAAGGTACTTGACTGCTAACCAGAAGGCTGGCAGTTCAAATCCACCAGCCACTCCTCGGAAGGCAGATTGGGCAATCTACTTCCATAGTGATACTACCTCGGCAACCCAAGGGGGGTTGCTATGAATCGGATCTGACTCGATGGCAGTGAGGTGTTTTTTTAGTTTTAGGGAAACAAACTCAGTAAGAAATTGTGTCTGTAGCCTTGATGTTTGTAATCAAAGAAGGGCTGAGTTGCAGGAAACAGTGTTTTATCAGTCAACCATTAAAAATATTCCACATAGCCGCTGGGCTGAAGCAGAGCCAAAACTGACCAACATGAAATACTTCATCTCCTTGGACAACAGATCCCGTAAATTATGAAAAGAAAATGGTATTTTATGAGAGCCAGGCAACCTCATTTTCCAGGCAGCACATTTCATTCATATTGCAGTTATTAATAGGTCATTTACAGGATTCATAACTGATGCCACTGCGTGAAGGTACCCACACATGGACAATCACTGTGACAAAAAGAGTATATCCCAGTTCTTTCCAGAGCAGTAACTTTATCAAAACTATCACAGGTGTCCTCTGAACTCCACTCAAACATTTTCTAATTGGATTCTAGGTTGTGTTCACCACAGTTTCTATAAGACATTTTATTTTAAACTTAAAACTTTCAAAATCTCCTTTCCATTAATGAATTTTGCCGACTAAGTTTCGCATTTCCTCCATGAACTACTGCATACAAACAAGCTTGGTTGTATTTTTGTGCTTCTCAAGTTAGCTAGTCTCTTGCATGAACAACCATATTCAATATTTTTTAAGCTACAAGCTGAGGAACAGACAGGAAGAGGTGTTACTATAAAGTGAGAGAGAAAAGATAATTAAGGACTAAAATCTAAACTATCACCTTGCATGCAAGGTAGAGCAAGAAGCATGGATGGCTTTTCATCTCCTTGGAGAAATACAGATACAATGGACCAGATAAGGCATTCTGTAGTTTTCATTATAAAGTTAATATTTATCTTACAGCATTGAGTTTATCTTACCAACATATCTCATTCAGAAAAGGAAGAATTTCTTGATTTTCCACATTAAAGTAAATATTGCTATGAGATATGTGTTAAATTTTTAATAAAAACCACCCTATCTGTGTTCTATCAAAGAGAGCTGCTTCAGCTGAGATACAAACAAAACCAAATAAAAATACATAATTCCCAATACTGACATCACTTGCACCTGTTGGCCAGCTTACCCATGACAATCACAGGTTTATGCAACTGAGCATTGCAGAGCTTCAACTAAGTTTATTCTAAGTCATCATCTTACACCCAAAATGAGCAATTACCTGTAATGCTGACCCCACAGGGTAGCACTTTAGAATGCATACTCCTCGCTGTGTCTGAACTATGCCCCCAAGAAAGGTATGAAAGTGAAATTCAAATTAGATTTACAAATATCCTTTGCCTTGTGTAGATGTGCTTTTAGTGTAAAAGATGTATTGATATGGTGGGGTTTTCTCTGTACAAGATAGAGTTAGATGTAAAAATCTAGTTTGTTTTCAGTCATACCATATTCTATAAGTTAGCAATGAAAATCTTATTAATGAAAAGCAAAAACAACCTAATACAGTGATCCTGATTCTCCCCTTCATAGAAAGGAGAGTAGGAAGTCAGCAAGAACAGAACAATTCTTCACAGCCTTTAGAAAGCGATTCTCCAGTAACTGGCAGTTAACTCTTGCAGAATCTCTTTCTCGTCCTGCAATAAGCCAGATAGAGAGGAGAGCACAAGACAAAAAACACACAGGTGATAGAAAATAGGGTTCCTTCAACCCTTCAGGTTCAGAAGGAAAGAATAAGGTCAGCTTCTCAAAACCACGGTATATAAATCAAATAAGTAAATTTAAGACAATATACCACCTCCACCTACCTTCATTTATACTGTTTCCTGTAATAGAAAATCACCATGACCATAATACTACAGATTCTGCATCCAGATTCCCTGTGTTTAGAATCTAGGTCTGCATTAAAACTTACTTAGCTGTGTGTCTTTGGGGAGGTTGTACAACCTCTCTGTACCTAGATGTCTTCATCTCTGAAATGGAAATAATAATCACAGCTATCTCAATTTAAATGAGAATTAAATGAGTCAATATTTATTAAGCTTTTGGAACAGAGTTTGGTACCTACTCAATAGCACTGTGTGTTTGTTAAATAAGGTAAAATGTTGGTTCTTCTGGTTTCTTTGATTTAAATGATCAAAGAACTAGACATAAATTCAAACCCTACCTATTTCCCCAACTCTATCATGTTTTTCCTCTCCTCCTACCAAATTCATTAGCCTTTTATCTGCTTAATCAGTGCTACTTTTTCTCTTAACAAGAGAAGCTATTATTTACTATCTAGTACTAACTATACCTACCAAACAAAAACAAACAAACTCACTGCCATTGAGTCGGATCTGACTCATAGTGACCCCTCCTTGGGTTTCTGAGGCATTATCACTATGGAAGTAGGTTGCCCAACCTTCCTTCTGAAGAGTGGCTGGTGGGTTTGAACTGCCAGCCATCTGATTAACAGTCAAATGCCTTAGGCACTATGCCACCAGAGCTCCCTTTCTATGTGTACCAGGTACTATTAATTATTTCACTCAAGTCTCGTAAATACCAAGTGAAGGGAGTGCTAATATTATCTCCATTTAACAAATGAGGACATTAAATCATTACAAGGTTAATTGTCCAATGTGATGCAGTTAATTTGGAGCAGAACCAGAATTTGAACCCAGATAATGTAGAGGTTTCATAGAAAGAAACTATGGCATACCACAAAAATATTCCCAAATGAACTGTCCTCTTACAAAATTAATCCTCATACAAAAATCACTACTGCCCCAGTCAAGCCCAGCCTCAATGTCAATGCCCAGACAACCTCCAAATCCATGAGAATGATTTTCATTTTTATGTTTTAAGTCACTGAGTTTTGTTGTTGTTATTGTTGTTATGTGCCGTCAAGTCGGCCACGACTCATAGCGACCCCTCCTTGGGTTTCCGAGGCAGTATCACTATGGAAGTAGGATTGCCCAACCTTCCTTCCGAGGAGTGGCTGGTGGGTTTGAACCGCCAGCCGTCTGGTTAGCAGGCAAGTGTCTTAGCCACTATGCTACCAGAGCTCCCCACTGAGTTTTAGGGTGGCTTTTATTATTATTATTATTTTTAAACATTGTATCTGGTAGCATAGTGCCTAATGCACTTGACTGCTAACCAGAAGGCTGGCGATTCAAACCCACCAGCCACTCCTCGGAAGGAAGGTTGGACAATCCTACTTCCGTAGTGATACTGCCTCGGAAACCCAAGGAGGGGTCGCTATGAGTCGGGGCCGACTCGACGGCAAACAACAACAACATGTGCTTTAGGTGAAAGTTTGCACCGCAAATTTGTTTTCCTAATCAGTAGTTCATACACAATGTGTTCTCTCCCTGTTTCCTCCCTGTGTTCTCTGTTTCCATTTGTCTGATTTTGCTGTCCCTCCTTGACTTCTTATTTTTGGTTTGGGGCAAACCAAAGATTGACTTTTTGGTCTTATGTAGTTGACTGTTCATCTCTGCAAGAGTGTTGTTGTTTATTTTATAGGCCCATCTATTATTTGGCTGAAAGGTGGACTCCAGGAGTGTCTTCAGATTCAAGTTAGAAGGTTTTCTCAGGACAGGTGTCTTAGGGGTTTCTTTAGTTTCTTTCTTTGCCACCAGTAAAGCTAATTTTTTTTTTTTTTTTTTTTTTTTTTTTTACTCATTCTAACTAGGACCTTCTATTGTGGTCTTGGTCAGAATGGTCAATAGTGGTGTCTGGGCACCATCTAGTCCTTCTGGTTTCAGGTTAGAAGAGGCTGTGGTTCATGTGGGCCCTTAGTCCTTTGGACTGATTGCTTCCTTGAATTTCCATGTTCATTCTCCTCTGCTCCAGGTCAGAAGTGACCAATAACTGCTTCTTAGATGAATGTTGCAAGCTTTTAAGACCACAAATGCTATTCACCATAGGATGTAGAACATTACCTTTATGAGCTGTGTTTGGCCAATTGACCTAGATGTGTCCAGAGACTATGGTCCTTAGCCTTCAGGTCCAGTGGTTCAGTCCAGAGTACTTTCTATAATTGGGCCCACTATCTGCTCTATTTTATGTATGAGTATATGTGCAGCATTTGCAAATATGTACATAGAATTATCCATCATCGTAACTATATATGAATACAGGTGTACTCCTATATAATGTCCCTCACCTATTTAGCATACATATTTACACATGTATCTACTCACAAATTATAGTTATGGCTGCTGTTGTAGGACTGTATATGACACAGTATTTACCTTTTTTTTTGTTGTTGTTGTTATTATTTGCCATCGAGTCAGCCCCGACTCATAGCGACCCTTCCTTGGGTTTCCAAGGCAGTATCACTGTGGAAGTAGGATTGCCCAACCTTCCTTCCGAGGAGTGGCTGGTGAGTTTGAAGCACCAGCCCTCTGGTTAGCAGTCAAGTGCCTTAGGCACTATGCTACCAGAGCTCCTAGTATTTACCATAGTTACCCTATATTCTTGCATACTTCTCAGTGCCTTCTGTTGTCTTGGTCATGTTGTGCTGATTTCCCTCTATTGTGTATTGCCTTTCCTTTCACCAGAATTAACTCTTATCTACTATCTTTTTAGTGCTTCTCCTTGACCCCCTCCAACCCCCACTAATAACCAAAGAATTTTTCTTTCTGTGTGTGAACCCATTCATGACTTTTTATTGTGGAGTCTAATACAATATTTGTCCTTCTGTGTTTGACTTACTTTACTTCAGCATGTCTTCCAAATTTATCCATGTTGTGAGATGTTTTGTAGATTCATCATTATTCTTTGTCACTGTGTAGCATTCCATTGTTTGTTTATGTACCACAGTTTGATGGTTGATGGACATCCATTGATGGACATTAAGTTGTTTCCTTTTTTTTTTTGCTATTGTTAACAATGCTTCAGTGAACATAAGTCCACATGTATCTGTTCATGTAGTAGCTCTTATTTCCCTAGATACCTAGAAGGGTATTGCTGGATCATATGGTATTTCGATTTCTAGCCTTGTAAGGAAGAACCATACTGTTTTCCACAGTGGCTGTACCATTCTGCAGTCCCACAGCAGTGTGTAAGACTTCAGTCTCCCCACAGCCTCATCATCATTTGTTGTTCTGGGGTTTTTGTTTTGTTTTGGTCAATGGCATTATTGCCAGTGTGAGGTGGTATCTCATTATAGTTTTGATTTATATCTAATGGCTAATGATTGGAAGCATCTTTTCATGTGTTTGTTAGCCACTTGAATGTCTTCTTTGGTAAGGTGTCTGTTCAAGTCCTTTACCTATTTTTTAATTGAATTATTTCTCTTTCTTGAGGTGTTTCAGTTTTCTATAATTTTAGAGATTAGACCTTTGTCATATATGTCTGTCATTGGAGTGGCTTCTTTTTCATCAAGTTTGTAACATAAGCTAACTCTATAAGCTTTAATTGTATGTTTTGATAAATAGAACCAAAATAAAAATGTGAAAAATAATTCACATTATTTTTGAAAAAAAGAAATGTTGAAAGCCTATATATTCCCTTTGAATTTTTGTCTACACACATAATTTTTAGACTGATTGTTCGAATGCAACATAAAGCTTCTCTTAAAAAATAATAAATTATTTCCCCCTTACATTAATGTCTGCCCTTGTATTTCAGGTTAGCGTGCTTTTGTAAATATCAAAATGAAATTGCAAATCTTACAAAAGATCCAGGATTCTATGAAATCAAAAGAAAGTGCTGTCTTAAAACTGTTCGTATCACATGCAAAGTCATTAACCTAAACTATCAGAAAGTTAAACTTCAGCAATGGAAAAAGAAATAAAAGTATGATGACACAGTATGTATTTCCATAAAAGATAAATATAAATGTCAAAGGATTAAGGGTCATTTGAAAAATTACAAAGGTCTTGAATATCTAAAATCTAAATTTGGTTAAATATAAGAATAAATAATATATTTTTATAATTCATCATTATAGTTTTCAAGGTAAATGTCGATTTTTTTTTTTTTTGGTAACATTTTGGTCAGTGGGTTTAAGTGGATTCTATTTAAGCAGTCTTTTTTTGCTGGTACCAATTATCTTCAGATAATTGAAGTAAGGAAGACTTCCTCTCCTGCACTTCTCTATCAAAGAGCTTATAAAAACGAAACCCATCTGTGTCATAAAAAAGGGGAAAAAAATATATAGCAAGGGTAATTCTGCTATCTGGTGGCAAAACACGTAAACAACAGGAACAACTGATGGGATTATGAGCACCAAAGAATGGGTCTAAAAATACTGCATTTTTATAAAAATGATAGATTTTCCAATCTGAGCTAAAAATAAACTACTTAAATTTTATCAAAGAGTCATTAGCTTTAGGGATAAAGAAAAGACAGGAGAAAAATAGAATATCATTGAATACTATTTGCTAGGCACTGTTGGGAAACTTGCTTTCAATTTGAGAGAAAATTTGGATTACTAAGACCTTTCTTTACCAATAAAGAGCAACTTTCCAATGCAATTGCCACAAAGAGAAACTTATCAATCTGTCATGGTAATATTAAACACTTCCTCTGACTTAGAATCATATAAAATGGATTTTACAGCAAGAACCAGGAGGGATTACCCATGTGAAACTGTTCACAATGGATTAAGAAGTAAACACAAGTAAGCCCATGCTTACCTTTCTTACTGGATACTCAGTCCCTGACAGGGATTGTAAATTTGAAAAGAGGCTCTGATTTTGTAGGAAGGTGCTATAGGGTTAGCAGAATGTTTGATGTGGTGAAAAAATGTGAAGTTGTTGACTGCAGATCAGTAAATAAGTAAATAAGCACGAGTAAGCCCATGCTTACCTTGCTTATTGGGCAATCTGACACTGGAAGAGACCTTAAACTTCATCTATTTTGACAGTCTCATTTTACAGATGTGAAGACAGAATCCAGGAAATGAAGTGACTTGTTATAACCATACAACTAGTTAAGAGTCAATCTAGAATCTAAGTTTCTTGACCTGAGGGCCAAGTATATTCCTTCCTTTGTCTTCACTAAGAAATAGTAGTGGAACTACCAAAGAGAAATTCAAGGAAAGCCTATTTCATCTCACATGTTTAGCCCTCTCCCACTTGAAAAGAGGTGAAATGGGATATATCAACAGTGAGGTTGGTATTGTTTTCCATACCAGAACACAAGCAGAGTCTTAAACCCTTAAAGCAGCACTGTGGTGACACCTTTGTGTGACTTCTAGCCAAGGTAGCTAATGGGTTTCATCCCGCTCACTTACTAGCCAGATGCCCTAATGCAGAATACAGCCTACAGAATGGTTCTCCAATGTGTAGGCTTCTAACTGCTACTTCTATGTTCCCAGTATCTTCAGCTCCCATAACTGCCACCTCTGTCCCTTTTCCTCCACTTTCTAACTGCTTCCCTTCCACTGCTACCCTGCAGAGGCAGGGATCCAGGTAAGGCCAGGGACCCAGGCCAAGGCCCTCCCAAGTGA
>NW_006921799.1:5032341-5036562 GCF_000298275.1 Orycteropus afer afer | reverse complement strand
TGCAAACACCTTTTTTCAACAACACAAACAGAGGCTGTACATGTGGACTTCACCAGATGGAACACACAGGAATAAGATTGACTACATCTGTGGTAAGAGGTGATGGAAAAGCTCAATATCTTCAGCCAAAACCAGACCAGGAGCTGATTGTGGAAGAGACCATCAACTGCTCATATGCAAGTTCAACTTGACATTAAAGACAGTTAAAACAAGTCCATGAGAGTGGAAATATGATGTTGAGTATATCCCTCCTGAATTTAGAGTCCATCTAAAGAATAGATTTGATCCATTGATCACCAATGACTGAAAACCAGAAGAACTGTGGTATAACATCAAGAACATTATCCATGAAGAAAGCAAGAGGTCACTAAAAAGATGAGAAAAGAAGAAAAGACCAAAATGGATGACCGAAGAGACTCTGAAACTTGCCCTTGAGCAGCAGCTAAAGCAAATGGAAGAAATGACAAGATAAAAGAGCTGAACAAAAGATTTCAAAGAGCAGCTCGAGCAGACAAAGCCAATTACTGTAATGAAATGTGCAAAGACTTGGAGTTAGAAAACCAAAAGGGAAGAACACACTTGGCATTTCTCAAGCTGAAAGAATTCAGGAAAAAGATTAAGCCTCGAGTTGCAATATTGAAAGATTCTATGGGTAAACTATTGAATGATGCAGGAAACATCAAGAGAAGATGGCAGGAATACACAGAGTCACTGTACCAAAAAGAACTGGTCAATCTTCATTCATTTCAGGAGGTGCCATATGATCAAGAACCAATGGTACTGAAGGAAGAAGTCAAAGCTGCACTGAAAGAACTGGCGAAGAACGAGGCTCCAGGAATTGATGGAATATCCATTGAGATCTTTCAATAAACAGATACCCCGCTGGAGACACTCACTTGGTTATGCCAAGAGATTTGGAAGACAGCTACCTGCCCAACTGACTGGAAGAGATCCGTATTTGCTCCCATTCCAAAGAAAGGTGTTACCCCCCATTGGGGGATCTATTAAGAATCACCTGGGAATCTTGTTAAAATGTAGTGTCTGATTCAGTATATCTGGGGTTGTTGTTGTTGTTGTTATGTGCCGTCAAGTTGGCCCCGACTCATAGCGACCCCTCCTTGGGTTTCCGAGGCAGTATCACTACGGAAGTAGGATTGCCCAACCTTCCTTCCGAGGAGTGGCTGGTGGGTGCAAATTCTGTATAGGGCATCTAATTGAATGAACTGGGTTGAAGCCCTGTTTAATAACTATCTCTCAGGAACTAAATACAAAGACCAAATTCTTTGAGCAAATTTGCTGTAAACCCAACAACCACTAACCGCCAACCTTTGCCTTTCACCTTTGCTATCCCTTTAACTGGGAGCTCTGGTAGCATAGTGCCTAAGGCACTTGACTGCTAACCAGAAGGCTGGCGGTTCACTCCTCGGAAGGAAGGTTGGGCAATCCTACTTCCGTAGTGATACTGCCTCGGAAACCCAAGGAGGGGTCGCTATGAGTCGGGACCGACTCAACGGCAAATAACAACAACAATCCCTTTAACTGATGTGTGTCCTCATCAAATTAATAGTTTTGTCAGTTAACTTTTTCACATTCTTTGATACTTTTTCAATCACAGATTCTATGGAATTATCAGAACCTATCTTCACAACCATTAGATAACTGGCTAATCTATATTCTTAATAACTTTTTCTTAGTTTTTCTGTTAACATCACCTAATAATGTATTCTGGAAAATATGTCATCACTACTAGAAATGTTACATTAATATCCAGGAAATCTTAACCAAAAGCAACATATGAATGCTTAAGGTGATACTCTACTCCCAAAGAAGAATTAATAATACCAATATTAATTATAACAATTAACATTTACTGAAGTTGGCATTTGACTGCTAACCAGAAGGCTAGTGGTTCAAACCCACCAGCCACTCCTCAGAAGGAAGGTTGGGCAATCTACTTCCAAAGTGATACTGCCTCTGAAACCCAAGGAGGGGTCACTATGAGTCGGATCCAACTGGACTGCAGTGAGTAAGTATATACTGTTGTTGTTGTTGTTATGTGCCGTCGAGTCAGCCCTGACTCATAGCGACCCCTCCTTGGGTTTCCGTGGCAGTATCACTACGGAAGTAGGATTGCGTTAAGAATGTTTAATAAATTATTTCACAATAATCCTGAGGTAGTAAAATTTCTATTCTCATTTAAAGATAAGGAAGCTAAAGTTTAGAGATGTTAAGTCACTTCCCCAAAGTCATAAAGCTGTTTAGTAGCACAGATTGGATGGTAACCCAGCAATCTGACCCTGGAGGTCACCCTCTTAACCAGGACAACACATTGTTCAACCCACATGTCAACAAAGTTATCTAGGCTTTTGTTTTATATGTTGTTGTTGTTGTTGTTATGTGAGGTCAAGTCGGACTCAACTCATAGCAACCCTTCCTTGGGTTTCCGAGGCAGTATCACTACAGAAGTAGATTGCCCCATCTTCTTTCTGAGGAGTGGCTGGTGGGTTTGAACCTCCAGCTTCCTGGTTAGCAGTCAAGTGCCTTAGGCACTACACTACCAGAGATCCCATTTGTTTTATATGTTGTTGTTGTTATTTGCCATCGAGTCGGCCCCGACTCATAGCGACCCCTTCTTGGGTTTCCGAGGCAGTATCACTACAGAAGTAGGAATGCCCAACCTTCCTTCCGAGGAGTGGCTGGTGGGTTTGAACCGCCAGCCTTCTGGTTAGCAGCCAAGTGCCTTAGGCACTATGCTACCAGAGCTCCTAGTGGAGTCTATTTTATTATGGGAAATTTTAAATACATAAAAACAGAATGATTAGCTTAATGAATTCTCATATACCCATTTCTCAGTTTCTAGAATTGTCCACTCATAACTAATTGTGTCACCTATACTTCTATCAAGTATCCAGTCATTCAGGCATTTTGACTCCATCCATAAACATTTCATTAAATAAACCCAAATCTACTGCCATCAAGTCAATTCCGACTCATAAGAGGACAGAGTAACATTGCCCCATTGGGTTTCCAATGCCATAATAATTATGGAAGCAGACAGCAACGTCTTCCTCTGGCTAATAGATTCAAACTACTGCTTTAACCACTGTGCCATACCATTGTTGTTGTTATTATGTTGTTACGTGCCGTTGAGTCGGACCCGACTCATAGCGACCCCTCCTTGGGTTTCCGAGGCGGTATCACTATGGAAGTAGATTGCCCCATCTTCCTTCCGAGGAGTGGCCGGTGCGTTTGAACCGCCAGCCTTCTTGTTAGCAGTCAAGTGCCTTAGGCACTATGCTATTAGAGCTCCTATACCATACCATTATCACCTCCAAAAAAAGATTAACTATGATGCTTCATACCATTGAATATCCAGTGTTCAAAATTCTTTGATTGAGTCATATTTTTCTTGTACAATTTGTTTATTTAAATGAAGATTAAAACAAGGTCCAATTCATTTGTTTGTATAAAGTTTTTTTGTTTTTTTTTTTAATGTAGGTTTGTTCTTCCTCTTTATTTATTTATTTATCTTGTTTGCTTGTAATTTATTTGTTGAAAAAGCTGGTAATCCTGCAGTGTCCTACTGTCTGCATTTTGTTATTTACTTCTCAGTACTGTTATTTAACATAAACATTTGTCCCTTTTATCTTCCTATTCTTTGGGAATTAGATTTAGAGGCTTTCTACCTTATTAATTTGTATATTTTTTATTTCTTTTTCTTGCTCTTTCTCACTAAAACCTTCACTACACTGTGGAACAGAAGTGGTAAGCATGGCTATCCTTACTTTACTTTCAATCTTTTGGGGAATACCTCAATATTTCCCACTAAATATGGTATTAGACATACCTTTTATCAGGCCGACGAGGTTCTCCTCCATTCCTAACTTGCTTAGAGTTTTTATCTAAATGGGTACAGAATTTTGCCTAATGTTTTATCTGTATCTATTGAAGCAATTGTATGTTTTTTTCTCCTTTATTCTGTTACTATGGTGAATCACAAGGATTTCTTTTTTGAACATTAAGCCAACATTTAATTCCTAGGATAAACCTCACTTCATCAGAATATAGAATCATTTTTATTTATTGCTCAATTAGATTTGTTAGTACAATGTTAATTATGTCCACATCTGTGTTCATGATGTCCTATAATTCCTTTTTCTGTTTTTCAAGGTATTTTGTTAGGTTTAGTATTAGGGTATATTTGCCTCAAAAAAAAAAAAA
>NW_006921799.1:4988682-5031711 GCF_000298275.1 Orycteropus afer afer | reverse complement strand
GTAGATTGCCCCATCTTCCTTCCGAGGAGTGGCTGGTGGGTTTGAACCACCAGCCTTGTGGTTAGCAGTCAAGTGCCTTAGGCACTATGCTACCACAGCTCCTGCCCAGTCACCTAGCTTTGGAAAATCAAGTAATTTCAGTACATACAGGTCCACCTCACACAGATAAGAGGAAACAGAGGTCTGGGAAAGTTAGATAAACTATTCACTTCTATCAGCCATTTCAATTAAATACATAAGATTATATATTTTAAAAAATTATTGTTTTAGCTTTTTCTATGTTCAATATTTCAGTCTCTCAAAATCATGTTGAAAACTGGTTTTTGTCATTGTATAACTATTCTTACTAGGTTAAAACAAAAACAAAAACCCATTGCCATTAAGTCAATTACAACTGACGGCAACCTCCATTGGGTTTCCAAGGCTGTAAATCCTTACGAAATAGATTGCCTGATCTTCCTCCCACAGAACAGCTAGTGGGTTTGAACCACTGACCTTCTGGTTAGCAGCTAAATGCCTTACCCATTATGCCACTGGAGCTCCTATATTAGGTTTATGAAAAATTTTCCTAAGCCTGCCATTCATGTTTTCAGTCAGCCATTGTGAGAACAGTTCAGAGCTATAAGATATTTTGTCTACCTGAGTCCTTCCTGGAGGCTTTCAGCTAGCCATTGGTTCTGATGGTTCAATACAAGTAACAGTATTACTATCCAAGCTGTATTTCACTATTTTCATAAAGATATTTCTTCTTTCAGCACTTATCAGTCACTATTCTAGGTGCTAGGATACAGAAGTTTCAAGGAACAAGACAGGGATAAATAGAGACTGGACATGTCCTCACAGAACTTACATTCTACAGGAAGAGAGAATCAATAAGCAAAATAAATAATAAAACAGGGTATTAGATGAATGTAAGTACTGAAGTGAAAAATGAAGCAGGGATAAAGAATACAAAATAATAGGAAACATATTATTTTAAATAGGGTGGTCAAGAACACTCATTAAGAAGGTAGCATTTAAATATGTTGAGAGACTCTGCTGAAACAAGATTTGTTTTTGACAAGACTAACTCTTAGATGGGAGCTCTGGTAGCATAGTTCCTAAGGCACTTGACCACTAACCAGAAGGCTGGTGGTTCAAACCCACCAGCCACTCCTTGGAAAGAAGGTTGGGCAATCTACTTCCTTAGGGATACTGCCTTGGAAACCCAAGGAGGGGTTGCTACGAGTCAGGTCCAACTGGACAGCACATAACAACAACAACAACTCTTAGATAATCCTGTTATTCATTTCTAACCATCACCAAAAGCCATGTGCTTAACTATGCATTCTGGAATTTTCTAGGAATTAACACCAGCCTTGTAAATTTGCATTTTCCTGAATTTGACCAGTCAGGAAGCAACAAATATATACCAGTGTGTGTAAAAATAGATTTAAAAAATGCAGTTTCACATATGTAGAACTATTAGTTTTCCAATACAGTAAAATACCATGGAAGTTACTACTGAGAAAATATGTTTTGCCTTTCTGTGTCCTTATCTACTGAAAAAAAAATATTAGTGCTTATTATTACTATTATTATCAGCTTCACAGTCTACTAAGAGCTCAGCAATTAACTGTGAAATGTCCACATGGGCAGAAGGGAAAAATTGTGGGAGAAAGAATAAGATGAACTTTGAAACATCTATTACAGAGAACTGTATTCACCTTTTTGTCACCATCTGAACTAGCAAAGACATAATTTATTTATCCAGAGCATCCCAAGTCAAATATAGTGTCTTTTTTGTCCAGTGGATGTCTTTTTTGTGCCATTTTACAACTTGGTTTACACGGAAACAGTGAGTTCAAATAACTTGGCCAAGGTCACATGCCTATACTTTCTGCCTTTGTCTATTTCAAAACTGGAGAATTTAATGCCTTCTCCTTCTTGTTACACTCACCGGAATCCATTGTTTCTTTATTTCTCTGCCCAATTCTGCAAAAAAAAAAAAAAAAAAACTACTTAAAATCTTTTAACTACTTTAACTGCTCTTCTCACAACGACCCAATGTACAACAGAAAGAAACACTGCCTGGTCCAGTGCAATCCTCACAATGCTTGTTATGCTTGAACCCATCGTTGCAGCTACTGTGTCTGTCAATCCATCTCATTAAGCATCTTCCCCTTTTTTGCTGACCTTATCCTTTACCAAGCATGACATCCTTCTCCAGGACTGGTTCCTTCTGACAATGTGACCAGACAGAGTACATGAGCTAAAGTCTGGCCATTCTCACTTCTTAGCTCTTCCAAATTTGGCAGTTATAAAAATTGGTTGATACTCAATATAACTGTTGTTGTTGTGTGCTGTCAAGTTGATTCGGACTCTTAACTACCCCATAGGACAGAGTAGAACTACCCCATAGGGTTTCCTAGGCTACAGTATTTATGGGAGCAGATTGCCTCATCTTTTCTCCTAAGGAGCCATTAGTGGATTTGAACCCCTGATGTTTCATTTCAGGCAAAAGTTTAACCACTGCACCGACAAGGTTCTTTTCCAATATAATTAATAGCTATAAAATATCCATAAAATGCAATGCCCTTGTTTAAAAAAAAAAAAAAGAGAGAATGTTATGGGGATACTAAAAACTTTGTATAAAACAATGTCTTTGAGTTATTATTTCCCAAGGCCAAATGACTGATTCAGCTTTATTTCAAATGGACTTGTAGTGATAAGCCAAAAACTTGAACTATAACCTCTTCCAATTAAACTATGTTAAGAATCTACACGTTGCTGATTAAACTTAAAACTATACTGACATTTGTATAATAGAAAATATTACTTTTTGCTTTCTTTTTGTTTAGCAATGTTTCAAAATGATTGTTTCTGACTCTTAATTGTCTTTCTACACCAAACTCGAACTTACTTTCTAGCATTTCTTTTCTCCATCCCTGAAATCTTTCCTTTATCTTTTCTGGCCTTTTGAGTCAGTTCTAATGTCAACTCCTATCTCCTCTAATCATATGTTGTGTGCTCATTGTGGCTTGGGCCAGTTATTTACCTCTCTGAAACTCAATTTCTGCCAAAGTAATAACAGGACAAAACTTCTTCAAAGGGTTAGTTTAAGAATTAAATAAATAATGATATGACATAACCAACAAACAGTAACTGTCAAGTCAATATTAGTTTCATTCCTTCTTGCTTGCCCCATTGCACCACACACACACACACACACACACACACACTTTCCTCACAATCTATTTGCAGGGTTTTCTAAAGAAATATCTATTGTTGCAAAATTTTCACAGACAAATTGTCAGATACCTAGAACTTCTTTTGTTGGTGGTGGTAGTGGTTACTGTCAGGTCAATTCTGACTCATGGTGAGCCCATGTGTACGGAGTAGAACTGCCACATAAGGTTTTCAAGATTATGACCTTTCAGAAGCAGGTCATCAGGCCTGTCTTCTGAGGTACCTGGAGGTGGGTTCAGACCATCAACCTTTTGGCTGGTAGCTGAAAGCTTAACCATTTGGCCCACCCAGAAAGTAAAATAAGGAAATTTCAATCACTCATATTTCAATAATCAAAGATTAATAGGTTAACACTTTGCGGATGTCTTTTGAATCTTTTCTTCTACAAATACATAAAAGTACTTACTTTTTAAAAATTCTATCTCTTCTGTTTGACAGTCTTCTGTTGAAGACCACAGAGTGAATAGATCCCTTCTCCACATTGGTTAGCTGTGACGAGGCCTCAGTTTCCTCATCTATAACATGAGGATAATGTATCTACCCCACAGGCTTAATTTGGGAGCTTAAAGAAAGAAAACTTGTATAAAGCTTTTAACAGCATCCTTAGAAGAGCACTCTTTAATAGAAATAGAATGTTAACCACAAATGTAATTATAAATATTCTAGTAGCCTCAGTAACAACAACAATCAAAAAAAACCTGGAAAAATTAATTTTAATAAACTTTTTTTCATACAAAAATTATATCACTAACTTTAATTATTGAAATATAATGTACACACAAAAAAGGGAAGACCCTCAGTAACATGAACTGATACAATGGCTGCAATTACAACCCAAATCAAGCACATCAAAGATTGTGAGGATGGCGCAGGACCAGACAGTGTTTCATTCTTTTCCACATAATGTCTCTATGAGTTGAGGCCAACTCGACAGCACCTAACAACAACAGACACACAAGTGCATAGCACAATGAATTTTTACAAAGTCCCATATCACTAATTTTGACCAGGTTTTAGACTTAATGATGCATCACATCCATGGCAGTACAGTGTTAGAACCAAGCATTGAAACCAGGCTGCCAGAGGTGAAATTCTGCTTCACAACTTCCTACTGATGTCACCTGCAATTGGTTATTTAACCTTTTGGGGACTCAGTTACCTCACCTGTTAAATGGTAATAGTTTTCCCTCTTACTCAAACTCACTGCCATAGAGTCAGATCTGACTCACAGTGACCCCCTGCTTGGGTTTCCAAGGTAGTATTACCACAGAAGTAGATTATTCAACCTTCCTTCCAAGGAGTGGCTGGGGGCATTGAACCACCAGCCATCTGGTAAACAGTCAAATGCCTTAGGCACTACAGCACCAGAGCTCCCTTTTTTTGGTTTCCCCTATTACAGAAGACTAAAATGTTGCTGTTGTTATTAGGTGCCGTCAAGTTGATTCCAACTCACAGCAACCCTATATGACAAGAGTAGAGTTGCCCCAGAGGATTTCATAGGTTGTAATTTCTCACAGAACCAGATCACCAGGTCTTAGAGTTGCAGGCAAGTGCTTAACCCTTGTTCCACCAGGGCTCCTCTAAAGATTAAATGAGATAATGTAAACAATACACTTAGAATAATGTAAGACACATAGTGCATATCCATAAAGGCCAAATTATTATTATCATTGTGCAATATCTGGAGAATCTTTTCTTTCATAGTAATTAAACTTTCTCTTATATACATGGGAGTCATTTTTTTCCTTTAGGAATTTGGATAGCTCCCTTAAGGTCTTCTGTGATTTTTTCATATGCAATTTAAAAAAAAAAAAAAAAAACCTCTCTGCCATTCAGTCAATTCCAACTCATAGCCACCCCCACTGAGTTTCCAAAGCTGTAAATCTTTACAGAAGCAGACTGCCTTATCTTTCTTCCACCAAGCGGCTGGTGGCTGTGAAGCAGCCAAATGTCTTAACCACTACACCACCAGAGCTCCCATATGCAGTTAGCTAAATGGAAAATGATCACCATTTCCATATAACTCGATGCTTCAGACTCTTTCACCTGGTACTAGCACAGCAAAGCACTCTCAAATATATCCTAACCTACCTTTCCAAACATAAATCCTTCTGCTCCTTTCTGTAAACACTCCTAAATCTAGCTGCTTACTCTCTTATAAAAACGTCTTGTTCTTTTCCATATCTGGCTTCAGCTTACACCTTCCTGACCTCTAGAAATGTCTTTTCTATCATGCTTTAATAATTTTGCACAGCCACTAGGTCGAGCTCTCTCTCACCTCTGAGCTGCAGTAGCTCCCTTTTCCTGCCACTCGTCATGCGACGCCTTGATGAAATAGTGCTGTTCACGTGTATGTGAACATTCTACAGCTTACAAAACATTTTCACATACATTAAGTCTTTTGATCTGCACAACCACTTGATGAGAAAAATAAAGTTGTGGTTATTATCTCTAGTTTATTGAGTGAAATTAACTCTTTGTCATAAAAACATCTCTGGTCTGGTCCCTGCCTAGAATGAAAGCTCCTCAAGAGCAAAGACATTATGCTTCTCTTTGTTTTCTTGCCCACAGGCATATTTACTCTGTGATTTATCTACTATCCAAACCATTGCAATCAATAAAATTAACAAGACTTTTTCCTGTTTTCTTCCTATCTCCAAGCTAAATGTGGGGAACACATATTGTCATCATTTACTTATTTAACAATATATTTAATATATCTATAGGCCAAGCACTGTGCTCCACTCTGAGATCCTCTGTGCAATGCCTCCTTTACATATCTGTATCAAAATTACGTGAAAGAGCACTAGATTGTAACCAGAAGGTGTGGCTTCAAGTACTGCATGTGCTAAAATACATGTAGTTATCTCGTACATTTCTGGGCCTCAGTTTCCTCTTCTACAATATGAAGATACTACTCTCTGATCACACACAAAATAAGTATGAAGATCAGATATGATGTGCAAGTGCCACTTGTATTTAAAAATAAAAATCTATCTAGTCAATTCCAACTCATAGCAAACCCATGTGTTTACAGAGTAGAACTACTTCACAGGGTTTTTTTGGATGTCATTTTTACAGGAGCAGATCACCAGGTGTTTCTATCATGACACCACTGGGCAGGTTTGAACTGCCAACCTTCAGGTTCACAGCTGATTGCAAACTGCTTGCTCCGCCCAGAGACCTGTACCCTTTATGAAAGTATAAATGTATCAATGCTATACATTTATTAAGATGTGGTTCTTGTCCTTGCTGGCCCACAATCCAGTTGAGAAGTTAAGAACTGTACATAAGACACAATTTACAATGTAAAATGACACGTGCTTACTGTCAGAAAGCACAAATGTATAACAAAAGAAAGAACATATATAATGTATATATGTATACATATAACATATAATAACAGAAAGACAGTGATATTGTGCTTTTAAATTCAGGAAAGTAAAACATTATTCCAATTCTTGGTTTGTCTCCTATTTTATTAATGTTTAAATTGTGAATATATTCATTCTTGTGGCAAGGGAATTACTTTCAACCAGAAATTGAATTAGCTATTTAAGTTTTAAAAAAATGTTTTTAATGTCCTGTATTACTATGACAGCACTTTGCCCAGGTTCATTTCATTCTTCTATACCTATTCCAACAGAATGGCAAGAGTTATTACTCCCCCACCCCACCTCATCCCCGACTTCTGAGATAGAAAGAATAGGAGAAAATGTAAGGAAGCTGCTCTTTGATCTCCGTGTACATCAATTACAGGTAATAAATTCCCCTGCAGTTGGAGCTCAGACAGCATCTCAAAAGCACATGGACTTTTCCTATTAGAAAATATAAACCAAATAGTGACTATTTGTTGCTTAGATTTATTTTGTGAGTAATGTAACTGAAAAAACAACCCAGCTTTGAAGGATGTATCATTTTTAATCTCAGCACTTTTAGCTACTGCCAACACAGATAGAGTATCTTATTGCAATAATTCAAGGATTTCTCTATTAGTTTCTCTAAGCCCTTAAAGCAAATGAAGCTCTTAGGATATAAAACACCTTCTTTCTCTATTTTTTTCCCCTCAGCTCTTAAGCCTAAATGCATTTCAGGGTAGAATTTTAAATGAACTAGATAAATGAAATTCTATCTAACTGTATTAATTTTTGACACTCTTTTTATGATTCTTTTTAAAAGAACATAGAAACAAATTGCAGCTCTGGCTGCTGTACAATCATGATGAATAGCATGCTACAAATAATATATTTTTTCAAACTTTTGAAAGAACAATTTAGATTTTTAATCTCTTATGCGGATCTACAAACACCCTACAATGGTAATTGACCAGCCAGGTACAATGAGGTTTCTTAAACAAAGAAGAGCATTAGTATATTAAAGGAAGCATTTTTATACATTTTCTCCCCATTGTTTAACCTTTTTGTTCCCACCACAAATATCTACACGTAGTCCTTATCTCTGACCTTGAGGGACTGTATAGCTTTATTGAGGCTTCCTTTTAGATCACAGATGACCTTCAGCTGATATCACTGAGCTCTGACCTGCCTCAGTGATCTGCTCACACACAATACATATGCTGAACAGTGCTGGTGTGTGCAGTAGGGGTAAGTGAATTATTTACAAAAATTTGAGTTGACACCTTTTATCAAATGTGGAAAGATGAAGACAAAACAGCTGCTATTGCTGTCGTAAGCAATCTGGTGGTGATTGAATAAAAGTGTCAAGAAAATGGCTGCTTGATGGCCTTTTGTTCTCCCTCATCCAGCTTGATGTTAGTTTGAGCTGTCAGTTAGGAATCACGGCAGTGTGATTTATCAATAGACTGAGTGACCTTCTATTTTAGCTTGTGAGAGAACTAGAAGACAGCACCCTCTACTGCGAACACACAGCACTTCTTTTTAATGTGCCATTAGTCCCAGTTACTGGTTTGCATTTGCTAGAAGCAACTCACCATTACGAAAATTATGGCTTTTAAAATTTTGTCCTATTTCAATTGCCTCCACACATTTATTAAAAATCAGTAATATCCTACAGAGGAAAGAATGAACTTCAAGCATATTTCTATACCTTCCAGCAAACTAATTTAGAAAATCTGTATTTCAGATAAAATGCTTCCTCCTTGCTAATTAAACTGCAGAATAAGGAAACATTATCTTTGATAGCAAACTGAATCTTTAAACAGTGTTTGGATGATGTGGATATTAATAACCCATCTGCAGTAACTCAAATTATTTTATAGTCTCTATAGAGAAAAGGATTTAGACTTATTTTTCTGCCATGATATCATAGTCTCAAGGTAAGAAATTATTATCAATCAGAGCTTTGTGAATCCTTGAGCTATGTGAAACTATGGGGGACCAGGACCTAACAAATGACTGTTTCTATTGTTATCACGTATATACATGCATTTTCAAAAGTAAGACTTTGATTCAATTGAGATATGTGTGATCCCAGACTCAAATAAAATGAAAGTAAAGATGAGAAAAGGAATATTCTAGTATTGCTGAAAATGAAAATATTTAATGTATTTATAAGACTTAGATAGCATCTGGTTCCCAACAGGACATAAACTATAGATGTTCATATCTAATTTGCTACAATGTGCTGCAAATTTTTGTTCTCTTAAAACATTATATATACAACATTTCAAATACATTAATTTTATTCCCAAGGTAATTCATAATAACTTTTCATTTTTAACTTCTTATCTTGTATTTTTATATTGAGCATCAAAAATGTGTATTATTTTCTTGACTATATCACAGATCATATATGCATCTTCTCTCCTAACTATTTAAAGATACTTTTATGAGATTGTTTCTTTCTTTGGTCTCTCTTTCATTGTGTAGATTAGAGCAGACAGGGTTAGGAATATATAAAAATAGGTGCTTCACTTGTCACAAAATTTCCACTTTGTGCTACATGACTTTTGCTCCTCAGATTTAATTTGACTCTTAGGTAGCTGCCTTGCTCTCACTTAAATCCAGTACCTCAAAGATATCTGAGCTCAGGGTTTAGACCTAAATTTCTTGCCTGAGTTTTGACTTTTTCCTCTCTGTGCTGATATACATACACACCATGACTTGTTCGTAACAGATCTGCAGCAAAGTTGAATAATATGTAAATTTTATGTTGTAATGAATTAGGTCCTAAGATCTTTAAAGGTCAGACACCTGGTATAATACATCACATTCTTTAATATCAACTACAAAATAACTGTAATAAATTTTTCCAACACCACATCCTCACACAGTTACCCACAAGGAAGCACCAAAGGAAATGTGTCATTTGTCAAAGCATGCAGAAATACTGGCATGTGTACAAGTCACTTTAAAAGTAATGCTCAGGTTAGAAATAGCTTTCCAACTGAATATTTGGTGGTTAAACAAAGAAAAACACATTAGTGCTTGACTGAAATCATCTCCTGACATGTAAAAAGAAAGAGAGGGAAAAAAACCTCAAGATATGTGATAAAATAGTTGTAATTATTTGTAAGATAATGTGTAATTTATAGTCAAAGAACCCTTATCGAATTATCTATAAGGTAATATTCAACAGGCACAGAAATTTAAGTATGGGTGAATGAGTGAGGTATTATAAAAATGTAAAGGTATCAAGGTATGGAATTCTGATAGTTGCTATCAAAATAAAAATACTTTTTTTATAGTGCTATTTGCAAGCTTCAATTACAAGTATCTACTCTAGGACCCTGGTGGTGTAATGGTGAAGCACTCAGCTGCTAACTGAAATGCTGTGTGTTCCAATCCACCCAAAAAGCAAAATGGCAATCTGCTCCTATAAAGATTACAGCCTAGAAAATACTATGGGGCAGTTCTACTCAATGGCATTTAAAATAACAACAACTACAGAATTATATTATGTCTATTAACAAAGGAAGGAAAACTTTGGAGATTAAAAGAAAAAAAAAAAAAACCTGCTCTCATCCCCATCTACCTAACCCATGTTGCTATTCTCCAATGGTATATTTTTGTTAACTTCAAACCCACAAGCCACTCCTTGAAAGGAAGACTGGGCAATCTACTTCTGTAGTGATACTGCCTGGGCAACCCAAGGAGCGGTTGCTATGACCGCGGAGTTGGGTCTGACTCGATGGCAAACAACAACAACAACAATAAGACACAATGGAATGGTATATACGCAGAAATGTCCACCTTTAGAGTTTGCAGTGTGGATCCACATATATGCCTTTCTATGGTATTATTAATGTTGTTGAAGGTGTCCTTAAAATATACATTGTAAGTGGTTATTTTATACACTGCCCCCAGTTTGGCAATGTCAATTAAGAATTTAAGACTGTATGTGAGGAACAGTTAAACTTGCTACAATTTAAATAACCCTTGTGTTTTTAACTTGCACACACTTAGGGAACTGCTGTGATCACTTATATAACCCATTTTATTTTTTCCAACATATTCCACTATGGTTTTGTTAGCACACACATATGGCATCAGTCAATAATCACAAAGTGAAGTGGAAAATTCATCCAGATCATTTAGAGGCACCCCATGAGTGAAAAAATTGAAGCCAGTGTAGTTTTAGTGTTTGAAAGTTCTGGAAAATTACCAAAATCTCTCATCTTTAATATATATATATACATATATATATATATGTATATACACACACACACACACACACATACATACATATAAAGTTAACCAACATATCCGTAACCATTATAGCTATGTCTAAAACGGCCTTCTAAGCTGGGGAGAATGTGTTGGCATGAACTCTTCCCCCCCACAAGCTGCTGAACACCTGGGTTTTGATTCTCTACAAATCCCATGTAGACAAATCCATTAGACAAGCTGAGGAAAGTAAACAGACCTACAATGAATCTTTCGGTGTTATGTTTATTCAATTGGAAGGACATAAAGAAACAATTTAAAAGAAATGTACCATAATCAAAGAAAGCAATCCAAAGTAAGTTTACATATATATGTGTGTGTGTGTGTGTGTGTGTTCTAATATATATAGATGGGAGCTCTGGTGGCATAGTACCTGAGGCATTTGATGCTAAGCAGAAGGCTGGAGGTTCAAACACACCAGCCACTCCTTAGAAGGAAGGTTGGGCAATCTATTTCTGTAGTGATATCACCTCGGAAACCCAAGGAGGGGTCACTATGAGTCAGGTCGGACTTGAGGGCAGTGTGCTTTGTGCAATGTATATAGATTGGAACATAATGTTCATGAAAGTACAGTAAGAAGAACATGTGTATGTGTATCTGCAGGTAGAAGTGCAAATCTGTTAACTTTCTAGAAAATAATTTGTCAGGATAACTCATTCATTCTTTCTTTCAACTAATGTTTATTTAGTGCTTAGTGTGTGCCAAGCAGTGAACAAAATATACAAAAGTCCCTACCCTCTCAGAGCTGATATTCTGGCTGAGGGGCACAGAAAATAAGTGAGCAAGTCACTGAATAGCCAGTATGTCAGATATTGGTAACAGCTATGGAGAGGTTATTTTATTTGCAGGAGAAGAGGCAGAGAGGTATGTGGCTATTTTCAAAAGAATAATCAAGGATAGCATCACTAAGAAAGTGACATATGAGCAAAGACCTGCAAAAACTGAGGATATGGAAAAGAGCCTCAGGCATGATTCAGCTCAGTACCCTGCTCAGACTAGGCTCCTAAACATTCAAAACTCAAAGGTGTGCCAACAGCAGGTTACTGCCAACAGGCATGATGAACAAAAAGCCCACCTCCCAGTATGCCCTCTTCCATGACAACCATGTGGCAGGCTTGCTGCCTGAATATTCCAACACTCCTAACCCAACCTCACTTCAGCCAATGACACAGGCCATCCTGCACACATGACTCCCAGCACCTAGGGAGCTGTCCTCAGTGTTCACAGGTAACTGAGCAATGGCACTGGGATGATCAGCACAAGCCCAGCCCACGATGACACCAGCACTCCACTTGCCTCTCTCCTTGTCCCAGTCCCAAGTGTACCCTGGGAGAGCACACACTAATGTTCTTCACGTATCCTAAGGATTTAAGCAGAAATTAAAACTAAATATGCTTGAAGTTATTCATCAGTGACTTATAACAGAAACGTTAAGTGAAAAGACAGGATTGCAACTTGTATTTCAGATGATTTAGACAACATACACCTGCATGGAAGGAAAAAGTAAAGAAATACATTAAAGTCTCAGCAATAGTCATAGAACAAGAGGCAGCAAACGAGAGGCCAAGGGCCAAATCTAACCCAACATCTGTTTTTGTAAATAAAGTTTTATTGCGGCATAGCCACATCCATTTCTGAAGCTGCTTTTGCCACACACACACACACACACACACACACAAAGAGTTGGCTAATCGCAACAGAGACCTTATAGCCCACAAAGCCTATAATATTTATTATCTGACCTTTGACAGAAAAGTCTTGCTGGCTCCTGGTTAAAGGGATAAACTACAGATGTTTTAATTCCCTCTTTATGACTTGTATTTTCCATATTCTCTACAGATAAAAAAGTAGGACTAGTATGGTTCAAAAAAAGTGATTAATAAATAATTTTGTTTTTTCCCATTGTTCTTAGAATATAATATAAAATGATAAATAAATAATAAATAATAAAAATAAAAAAACATACTGCCATTGAGTTGGATCCAACTCATAGCGACCCCCTCCTTGGGTTTCCAAAGTAGTATCGCTACTGAAGTAGATTGCCAACCTTCCTTCTGAGTAGTGGCTGTTGGGTTTGAACCGCCAATTCTGCTTAGCAGTCAAATACCTTAGGCACTATGCCACCAAAATGATGAATGGTTATTATCAAATCCAATTTGATCATCATCTATAGTTAAATAGTTTATAATGGAAGCTGTAAAATGACTCTTTATGTCACAAACATTCGTTTTTAGAGCTACGTTTTAGGTACTACTCTAAGTGCTTTGCCACTATTAACTCACGCAGTCCTCACAATAATTCTACAAGACAGGACTTATTTCCTTTAACAGGTGAGGAAACTGAAACACAAAGATGTTAAATAATTCAATCAAGGTCACACACTTGTTCACAAGAGCCAGGATTCAAACCAAACAGTATTTTAAGGCCACGCTGTGCTCCCTGCTTATAAATATTTAATTCTTACATTGCCTTATTACAAGGAACATTTACATTGTCTATGGGATAAATAAAGTAAGTAAGTAAGTACCTGATGTCCAAGAACTTTTGTAGAGGCAAAAGGAGAAAGAGGTATGGGGGAGAGGTGGAAGGAGTAGATGTAGAAGGAGTAGATGTGGAAGACTGAATTTTCAGAGGTCAGACTATAGTGAAAAGGTAGGTCACAGGAAGGAGCCTCAGAAAACAAATAAGAAGAAGAGAAAGAAAGGAAAGGGGAGGGGACTGAAGGAGGCACCTATAGAAGGATGCGGGATTCAAGAGATGAGCACATATTCCTCTCCCCTCAAGGAGTAGAAGAGATGAACAAGCAAATGAAAAGCACAGTGGTAGATGGGTTCATACCTTGACTCTAAGCAAGGATTTGGACACGTCTGAGTGTAGGTGGTCAACAGGTGGGCAGGCAGCCTGGAAAACCGACATGAGGTTGGAAGTGAGGAGAAGTTGGTTAAGGAGGATTGTGGGAGGGAGAGGAGTTGGAAAGACTGCAAAGAGCCCTAATCCTCGATCCTGTGTTGCCGGCAAGAGTGAAAGGGGTTGTCTTCATAAGGTATTCTGTGACCCTCAAGGATACCAATCATGCTGCTTTCAGGAACAGGAAACAGAGTGTGACACTGAGTGGGGACATAGTAGCCCATCTTCAGCTTTAGCATAGCAAGAACTCTAAGGACCTTTGTACCACCTTGAGACCTCTAGGGCTTACAGCTTGGGTGGAACAGTACTCACTGGATTACAATGGTGACCATAGGGCCCCAAATGAGTGTCAAATGAGTGTTTGAGCACCAAACATGGGTGGGGCTGGAAGTGGAGTTATCAGGCATAAGCAGATATCTAACATAAATATGTCCGTAAAGGATTTTCAGAATAACTGGTGAACCTGTGAGTGGGACATTAGGATTTGGGGTTGGATTAGTGCTATTATTACCCTATTATTATCCTTGGGTGGCATAAATGATTAAGAGCTTGGCTGCCAACCAAAAGGTTGGCTGTCCAAACCTATCCAGAAAACCCTCAGAAGAAAATCTTGGCAATCTACTTCCAAAAAATCACAGCCATTGAAAACCCTCTGGAGTACAGTTCTACTGTGAAACACATGGACTTGCCATGAGTCGGAAATGACTCAACAGCAACTTGATTGGGTTTGGAATTTGTTTGTTTGTTTGTTTGCTACCCTATTAGTACACAAAGCTCTATTTTTCACCCTACTAGTACGGAGCTCTGGTAGTGTAGTGCCTAAAGCATTTGACTGCTAACCAGAAGGCTGGCAATTCGAACCCACCAGCCACAGCATGGAAAGAAGACTGGGCAATCTACTTCCATAAAGATTTACCACCTCGGAAACCCAAAGGGGGTCGTTATGAGTCGGAATCAACTCAATGGCATGCGTTTGGTTTTTTGTCTTTGTTTTTTGTTTTTTTTCTTTCTGAGTACACATGGGCTGGGGAAGCTTTGGTGAAGCAATATTGTGTGATGCCTGTTTTGAGATGCTCCACGGTAGGAAGCAGAAAGAGGGAGGGCGGAGAGAGCTTTGGAATTTAGACAACTGCACCTGATTCTGTACAATATGTCCATGAATTCCATGTAGAGTGAAGGACAAGTGAGAATCACAGCTTCTTTCAGTTCATAGACCTTTTTAGGTTGAATCTGAGCCTAAATGCCTCCTCATTCCGACTCCATACCACTGCTACTCTGGCTGCCCTTCTACCTCAAATTCTTCTTCCTTTTCACTCATCCTCTTTCCCAGAGATTTCAAAGTTCATTTGCAGATCAGTATTTACCCAGTTTGGTTGATTGGAAACAAAAGTAATGTAAGCTCCATGAAGACAAGGATTTTCTTTTCTTTTTTTTTTTTTTTCCTCCATTGTTCAGTTTTTATCCCTGGTATTTGACACATTGTAGGCACATTAAGGAGGGGAAAACAAGTTGACTATGGGCTCCCTTTACTTTGGAGACCAATAACAGCTTGTAATACCATTGGGAAATCCAGAAGGATGTAAAATTGCTAGCAGTGTGCCTGGCACATGGTAAGTGGTCCGCAAATGCCACCTGTTTTTATTTATATGAAGAAAAATGAAAGCACCTAAAATTAATTTTCCAAGAAACCAAATATTAAGTAACTAGGCATGGAGGGGTCAGTTACAAGGGACCTCAGTGCCATATTCAGAGAGTTAATATTTATCTGAATACAAGGTGAAATTTTTCAGAGAATTTCAAACAAAGGAATAAGTACTATGAGTTACTTTAGTGGTAACAGTGAGAAGAACAAATTGGAAAAGGATTTTGAAATAGCAGACAATAAAACAGAGGTGACAGATTGGAAGAGTATTTGGGAGGTAAAATTGCCAGTTGTTAAGAAATTTTAAAAAAAGAGGAAAATCTGAGTAAAAGAAAACACAGCATGAGTACTTGGGCTTAAGAAATATTTTCTTACAAATATGTTTTTAGATGGCTTATTAATAAAGAGGTATGAAAAGCAAAATGGAACTGTCTTTGGTAGCTGAAGGCTTGGTGTTGGTCTAAAGTTTATTTAGTCTTTTAAGGCTTTGATTTCAGCAGAAAAGCAATAGGAAGACACAATAGTGTATAGAAATAATTTATAGTATTTGTAAGGTTTTAATCATATGCCCACTTTGTTGTCACATCTTATATTTTATATTATTTACTTACAGAATTTTTCCCATTCACCTTTAAATATGCCATCATTCTCTTCCTATGATTTTTTTCCAATCATGTTCTCATTATGTCCCATCACTTTATGACAATGACATTGCTACGTAGTGACTTCATTACTGTGAAGAAACAATATGAGTTTACAGCTAAAAAAAAGCATAATTAAAAGCATAAATTATGACTGCTGCCAAGACAACAGACATTACACTGAAACTTAGAACATAATGCAGAAATAGGTTAGGTTGATGTGACCTGAAATTATTGGGTGTTTTTCTACAAATAATCCACCTAAAAGTTACTTCATTTTTAAACAAGTAATCTAGGTGGGTCACTCTATATTGGTTCTTTACCAGTTCTTTTCTTCTTCTGATACATACTACATTTATATTAAAAGGAGTTTTGAGATGGTATTGAAGCCCACTGAAAGAGGTAGTAATATAAACTATCATTTTAAAAAATAAGTTATGAGTGTATATACTAATAGAAATCTTTAAGAGTTCAGGTAAACTTATCCAGAATCTAACAGATATGAGGCTCCAACTGCTGTTCTGCTAAGTAAACTCAAAACCATATTAATTCTTTAATATTTTGAGAGGGAGGGGCAGCTCCTGCTTTCAGTTACACATTGTCTCCTCAAGCTAGCCTCATATTAAGGTCCAGAAAACCACTCTCCCTCCACCAATGTGTTCCAATACTTTGAGAGGTCAAAATTTCAACATAGGCATTCTAGAATACTGTGTGCTTTGAAGACATGAGAAACTTTGATATATTTTTGGTCCTGGAAAATTTTACTAGATGTATTTTTTCCTGGAATGATAATATTCATAAGCAGAGATCCACAACAGAGGGCTGTGTTCCAATAGAAGGTGATCAGACACTTTGTTGGGGTTTTGCAGTGGGGATCCATGATTAATTTGAAAGGTTAGAAAAGATTAGTTCTAAGATTATCTACGACTCATTGATTCTCAAATCTAGTGAACATGCACACCAAACCAAAACCAAACTCACTGTGGAATGGGATCCAACTCTTCGCAACCCCACTTTGGGTTTCCTAGGCGGTATCACTATGGAAGTAGATTACCCAGCCTTCCTTCCAGGGAATGGCTGGTGAGTTTGAACCACTAGCCTTTTGGTTAACAATCAAATACCAAAACCTCAAAATTACAAACATAAACAACCCCCTTCAAAAAAAAAATTCAATGTTTTTCTTCGGATGGGTGTAAGTATTTATCTATTGCTACGTATCTATAACTCTAAAACTCATAAGTACCTATATGTATGTAGATATATACCAAAAAAAAAAAAGACTCTCACTGCCATCAAGTCGATTCTGACTCATAGCAATCCCCTTTGAGTTTCTGAGGCAGTAAATCTTTACGGAAATAGATTGTATTTCCACAGAGTGGCTGGTGGGTTTGAACCACCAACTTTCTGGTTAACAGTCAAATGCCTTAAGCACTACACCACCAGAGCTCCTTATATAGATATAAATAGAAATTATATATGGCCATATATCATTTCTAGATTCTAGATATATATAGAAATTATATATGGCCATATATATGTAGATATATATGGCCATATATCATATATCATATAAATGTATTAAAATATAATGCTCAAGAATCTAGAAATGATATATGGCCATATATATGTAGATATATGTATTATATTTTAATACATTTATCTACATTTAGATATATAAAATAAAATCATGCTCATTGATTTATCAGGGTGCCAGAGCCCTACATACACATAGCACCCCCCAAAAAAATTGGTAAAAATAAATACATCTGAAAGCATAAGTTCCTAAAAATACTAGGAAAATACAGTCTTATCACCTGTCTGCACCCTGAGAATATCAATAGGACAGTGTCTCTGGAGTGGTTATAAGGAAATATCAGATTACATATGATATATTTTCAAAAACATTTTCCATTGTTTTTATTTGTATTTGTAAATAGAAAACTCTACTAAATATTTCATAATGATTTTTCATAATGACTGAAAATTTTTGCAGACAAGAAACTGAGATTATTCCTACCATATACAAAGAAATATTTTCTTAATGTTGAATGAGCAGATTCTTTACTTCTATAGTCATTTCACCACTATAGAATCTGCATATGTGATAAACAAGTAGACTCTTTGAAGAGCGATTTGTCATGTTTACCAAAACGTGTGGTCTAATTTCTGTTAAAATATTTTTCAATATTTTTAATGAATTTTAATAAAGGTTTATCAGGCGCTTGTTATGGTGCAGAACTTTTATTAAATTCTGTGATCCATAAAACCTTTTTTTGAATGACACATAGTTTAGTTTTTCATTTAGAGGCTATAAAAGTGTTCACAAAAGTTATGCTGAAAAAAAGTGATTGAAAGTGCTAAAACACTGTATAGAATATAAAATCCTTTCATAGACTTTTTATGACACATGAAACATGAGTCTTAAAGGTTTAATGTTACTGACTTTTATACAAGGCTTTTTAATTCTTGATTCCAGTTATGGTTCTGCAAATGAACTGTGACATTAAAAGGAATCAGGCCGGAACAGCCTGGGCTCACTTTCTAGATGAGTTCCGATGGGCCATGAGAGGTTGGCTCTAGGACCTACCCCGCCCACAACTGATTAACACTCACTTGCTTCTACAATGCAGAGGAGTGAGCCAGCTTGACAGATTACCTTCTTCCTAAATTTCGCATTAATGTTGGGGAGGGCACATAAATTACTATTAGTAAATATGAAATGTGAAGGATTTCTATGCCTTAGACCTTGTTTCTTTAATGTCGTACACCATTGACTGCTATAATTGCAATGTTGTCTTGGTGAACTACAGTACCAGTATTGCTGTCTGTCCCATTAAAATAATGAATAGAAATTCACTTTGACTCTACTTTTTGTGAATTTTCAGTTAAGGTGCTGACTTCAATCTCATTTGTACATTAGACAAATCTACTTTATTTTTCAATCTAAATTATTGAATTTAACCATGTGAGGCTGCCATTGTCTATGCTAAAAATAATCTCTATGTTCCATTTCTTATGGTTTATCATAATTTTCTGAGATTGTCTAAAACTTAATGTTTGAAAGATGACAGTATTGACTTGTGTTAAAAGGAGAATGGAGCCAAATACATAGTGAGTCAGATCAATGTAAGAAACATATTTGGGTAATTCAGATTAGACTTCAGAGTAATATGTTCTACTTAAATTATCTTGAGTAGTGCCTCAACATTACATATCACTGTGCATGTGTACACTCTACTGAAGTTGTTGAATATTTCATTCAACACCAATGGAAGCAGCAGTCATGAAATCAGACAATGAATTGCACTGGGCAGATCAGCTGCAAAAGACCTCTTTCAAGTGCTGAAGAGCAAAGATATCTCTTTGAAGACTAACATGCACCTAACCCGAGACATGTGTTTTCAGTCACTTCATATGCATATGAGAGCTGCATAATGAATAAGGAAGACCGAAGAAAAGTCGAGTTGTGGTGCTGGCAAAGAATACTGAATGTACTGTGGACTATAAGAAACACAAACAAATCTGTCCTGGAGAAAGTGCAGCCAGAATGCCCTTTGGAAGCGAGAATGACCAGACTTTGTCTCACCTACTTTGATCAAGTGTCAGAAGGGAGCTTTCCCTGGAGAAGAATATCATGCTTGGTAAAGTTGTGGGTCAGCAAAGAAGGAGAAGGCCCTCAATGAGATGGATTAACACAGTGGCTGGAACAATGGGCTCAGGTATAGCAAGGATTGTGAGGCTGGCGCAGGACTGGGCAGTTTTGTTCTGTTGTACACAGGGTCATTATGTGTAGGAGCCAACTCAAGGGTACCTAACAACAACTTCCAAAGTATAATGGTAGAACAGGCACAAGGTAGACATTTCCATTCTAAGGGAGAAACTGGAGAGAGAAAATGTGTAACAGCATTAAGCAAATTAAAAAAAAAAAAAAAAACAGCAGAACAATTTACATTAGTTCTCAAGGCTTAAAAATAATTCTCTGTTCTTTGAGACCATCTAGGCAATGCCCTGCCCTCCAGACTCTGGCTGTTGGCCATGCTCTCTGGATTCTGGATGAAGGCCTCTCAACCTTGGGCTTCTGTTCTGCCTTCCAAATCCACTGGAACAGCAACTCTGGTCCCTGGCTTTGGGTCGTCCCATTCTCCTAGTCCATCTGAATAACAACTTTAACCCCTTGGCCTGGCAAGCCCCATTCTTCCGCCCCTTGGGCATGGCACCCTGCTCCCTCAATTTTGTGCAGCAGATATGACTCCATTCCACAGACACTCAAGTATGGCAGCCCCACACTCCAGAATGGAATTAAGGAAGATCTGACTCTTTGAAACTTAGGAGGCTATGGTGGTTCCACTCTTTGAAACCCCAGAAGCCATGATCATATCCTTTGAGAATGAGACAATACCATTTCCCATCTTCCTTGTTTCTTCAGCTCCTGCTTCTTATTGCCTTGGTCTCTCAAAGAGACCAGCCTGGCCTCTGCCCTGTTCTGGGAAGTATTACAAAGCTCTTCAGCTCTACCCATTAGTACCCAAAGGTAACTCACTCCACAAAGGGACTCAGCTCTTTTGCTCTGTGGGTCAGGAGGCCTGCAGCTCTGTCTTGTACTGCTGTCTTGTTTCTGTTCAATGATGCCTCTGCTGCTACCATCTTTCTGCCATCTCTGATATTACAACTCTCCTTACTTTCTTCCAATCCAAGATCAGAATTGCTATCAACAGTCTCTTCAGGGCAATCTAAGCTTTTACTATTTGTTGTGTTTGCCATGTCTTCTAACCTCTACTCATTCCAAAACTACTTCCACATTTTAGGTATCTGTTAAAGCAGCACCCCATTCCAGTATCAAATTCTGTCTTAATTCTCTAGTACTACTGTAAAAGAAATACCACAAGTGAATGGCTTTGACTAACAGAAATTTATTCCCTTACAGTTTAGGAGGTTAGAAGTCCAAGTTCAGAGTGCCAACTCTAGGGCAAGAGTTTCTCTCTGTGTCTCTTGTTCCTAGGAGGATGCCAGCACAAAGACCTTTGGTCCAAAGCACACATTCCACTCCTGGATCCTCTTTCTTGGTGGTAGTAGGTCTCCAACCCTCTTTTCACTTTTTTCTACTTTTATGTCTTGTAAGATATCTCTTGTAAGATAAAAGGTGTTGCAGGCCACACACGAGGGAACTTCCCACTAGTGTTGTGATAGGAATAAGGATGTTGCAACCCATGCTTGATCTTGTCTGCCACATTACATCATTATATAACTTCTAAACCACTGAGAATCATGGCCTAGTCTAGTTATCACAAATTTTGGGGGAACACAAGTCAATCCATGACAGCCATGTTATCAGGAGGGACAAATCTTTGGAGAAGCACATCGTGCTTGGTGAGGTAGAGGATCAAGGAAAAAGAGGAAGACCCTCAATGAGATGGACTGACACAGTGGCTGCAACAATGGGCTCAAACATAGCAATGACTGTGAGGATGGCACAGGACCAGGCAGTGATTCATTCTGTTGTACCTAGGGTTGCTATGAGTCAGAAACAACTTGACAGCACCTAACAACAACAACACACTATTCTTGTGAGTTAATTTCCTAAAGGAATCACACAAAACCCCAATTGGCATCCGTTAACTTTGTACTGTGAAAAATCACTTTGGAAAGGGCTTGAATTTATAGAAGAGGAAGAAAAAGGTATAATTTTGAATAAGTATATTGTACAAACTTAATTGCATTAGTCACCATCAATTTAAAAAAAAAAACACTGCCCTCGAGTTGGCTCTGACTCATAGAGACACCTCCTTGGGTTTCTGAGGCAGTATATCTATGGAAGTAGATTACCCAGTCTTCCTTCCAAGGACTAGTTGGTGGGTTTGAACCACCAGCCTTCTGGTTAGCAGTCAAATGCCTTAGACACTACGCCACAGAGCTCATAGTAATCATCAATGGTACACTCCAAATAGCTGAAATATAGTATATGTGCCCCTATGTGGTATCAATAATGTATCTATTTGTTCTAATAAAGAACCGCTTTCTTGTTTCAAAATTATTTTAATATGAAAGGGGCTAGTGAGTCATTACTTATTATCCTGCATATAACCAAAAGAATGATCAAATATAGTAAAAATTTCTACTTCTTTGGAATCTCTGATGTTTCTAATATGATGCATATGATTCTAATTTAGCAAAATTTGCAAAATAATTTCTTTCTACAACATCTAAGCCTTAGATACTTTAAACCAAAGCCTCACAAATTTTACAGTACTTTTATGTACTTCAGAAATTACTGAAAGACATATTTTTGACACATTACTATACAGTGCATTAAAGACCTATTGCAAACTGTAAGTTTTTAATTAGCTTACATAATTTTATGTATTATCCATTTGTAGCTTAGCTTATTATATGTACTGTGTCTGTAAGGTATTAAAACTGCAGTTCAGTTAAGCTATTCTGGGTTAAGACTACTCATTGAGACATATTTGTTTTTCTCTTATGTATTCTAAATTAATTAACTTCCACTAAATTGCCAAATGATTTACATATTATATGATGTTGAGTATTACTTACCTACCTTTTTCCCTAGAGATATACAACACAAAATTCAAAATAGTTAGTCCACTAAAGCTAAGAGCTAACAAGCAAAAACCTTGACTGGCATTCAAGAATCTAGGAGAAAGTTGTCCAGAGAAAGAGAAGCTTCTAAGGTACATTGACAGAAATCTGAACAAGATAGGGGGAAAGGGGCATGACAAGTATTAAGTATTGTTAATGCTGAAGACATTTTGAGAACCATTAAACATTGCTAAAGGAGTACTAGTGGTGCAACAGTTAAGCATTTGGCTGCTAACCAAGAAAGATCAACTGTTCAAACTTACCCAGTGGCTTCACAGGAGAAAAGTCCTAGCAAGCTGCTTCCATAAGGAATACACCCTAGAAAACCTTATGGGGCAGTTCTACTGTGTCACATGGGATGGCATGAGTTGAAATCACTATCAGATGGGGTCATCATGAGTTAAAATAGACTCAATCACCCCTAACAACAAATATTGCTTATTTGGAAATGGGGGAAATGTACTATGCAGCTATAAAGAACAAGTCCACAAAACATCTTATAACATGGATAAATCTGGAGGACATTATGCTAAGTGAAATAAGTCAAGCACAAAAGGATAAGTATTATATGATCCTACTTTTATGAAATGTCAAAAATTGGTATACATATAGCCCATAAGATATCTACATAAATGGAAGAACATATCATGCTTGTGGATAGGAAGATTGAACATTGTGAAAATGTCAATTCTACTCAAAGCAACCTGTACATTCAATGCAATACCAATCCAGATCCCATCAACATTCTTTAAGGATATGGAAAAACCAGTCACCAATTGCGTTAGACTCGGTACTCTAGAAGCAAAACCAGTAAAGCTTATAGAGAGAGAAAGAGATGAGAAATTTGTCTTAGGAAAATGTTTCGCACACTTATAGAAGCTGACAATTCCCAAGTTCTTGGATCAAATGTCAAGCTGGAGGCTTTTCCCAACTCACGTAGCTGCAGGGGCTGACGAGCTCAAGAATGGCAGGCAGTATATCAGCTGTTGACTCCAACAAATGACGAATCCAAGATCACCAGGCCAAATGGTGGATTGTTTGCTTATGGACAGTTGTGGGCAGCACAACAGCATCCTGACCCACAGAAGAGTGCCTCTTTTTCCCAGGATGTCCATAAATATATTGGAAGCAGGCCACACCCCTAGGGAAACTCTCTTTCAACAGATTGGCTGCTCAAAGCATATACATCTGATCCCACCATGAGAATAACCCACATCACAACTGCTTAAACCACACAGAATTGTGGTATAGCCAAGTTGACAAACACCTCCAACTATCACACCAATTTTATATGGAAAGGAAAAAGACCTCAGATAAGCAAAGCACTGTCGAAGAAGAGCAAAGTAGGAGGTCACACACTCCCATATCTCAAAACACTATAGTCATCAAAAACCTGCCACAGTAATCAAAAATAGATATACATATAGAAATTAAATTCCTTAGTGGTTACCAGGGTAGAAGGGGGCCGGAGGAGGGATCACTCTCTAGACAGTAGACACTTGTTAGTTTTGGTGATGGGAAAGGCGACAACAAATGTCAGTGAAGTAAGCACCATCTAACCAAGGTAAAGGATGATACTAACAAATACACAAGAATAAGAGAGATTATTGGTAAATGCTTAACATGCAAGTTGGCAACGATAGCAGTAACAACCAAAAAATACGTGAGTGATTACATAGATAGATATTTATGCATATATGGATGTAGGAATAAATAAATGTCTATATACCTGAGCATATATAGGTGCATTGGTAGGCATATCTATACTCAAGTTTATGAATACTATACACTCCTCGGAAGGAAGGTTGGGCAATCCTACTTCTGTAGTGATACTGCCTCAGAAACCCAAGGAGGGGTCGCTATGAGTCGGGGCCGACTCAACGGCACATAACAACAACAACAACAACATACATACATATAATTATACATATAATAAAACACATAGAGGACCAGTCATAGATCCATCCCAGACATATCCAAACACCTTGATGGACTGGTTTGCTGTTGTTTTTGTTAGGTGCCATCAAGTCATCTCTGACTCTATGTACAACAGAAGAAAACACCACCCAGTCCTGTGCCAGCCTCATAATCCCTACTATATTTGAGCACATCGCTGCAGTCACTATGTCAATCCATCTTGTTGAGGCCTTCCCCTTTTTTGTTGACCCTCCACTTTACCAAACATGACATCCTTCTCCAGAGCATAATCCCTTCTGACCACATGACCAATGCATGTGAGAAGAAATCTGGCCATTCTCACTTCTAAGAAGCACCCTGGCTGCACTTCATCCAGGACAGATTTGTTAGTTCTTTTAGCAGTCTATGGTACTTTCAGCATTCTTCACCAACACCACAACTCAAAAACACCAAGTTTTCTTCAGTCTTTCTTATTCATTGTCCAGCTCTCACATGCATATCAGGCGATTGAAAATACCTTGCTTGGGTTAGGTGCATCTTTGTCTTCAAGGATGCATCTTTGCTCTTCAGCACTTGAAAGAGGTCTTTTGCAACAGATTTTCCCAATGCATTATGTCTTTTGATGTCTTGATTGCTGCTTCCATTGGCATTGATTGTAGAACAAAGCAATATGAAGTCTTTGACAACTTCAATCTTTTGTCCATTTATCATGATGCTGCTTATTGATCCAGTTGTGAGGATTTTTGTTTTCTTCATATTAAGGTGTAATCCATACTGCATACTGTAGTCTTTAATCTTCATCAGTAAGTGTTCCAAGTCATCCTCACTTTCAGCAAGCAAATTTGGTTTACTGGGTTTAAAGGCTAAGGAACATAGTCTCATGGGACATCTTCGTCAATTGGCACAATATAGTCTGTAAAGCTTATGTTCTACATCCTAGTTTGCTAAGTAGCATCTAGGGTCTTAAAACCTTGTGAGTGGTTGTCTAAGATAGAACTATTGGTCTCTATTCAACTGGAGCAAAGGAGAAAGAAGAAAACCAAATACTCAAAGAAGAAACCAGTGTACAAGATCAGTTGCCTTCATGAAGCACAGCCTCACCTATCCAGAGACCAGAAAAACTAGATGGTACCCAACTACTTTCTGATTGGGGGAACAATAGATAGTCCCAGATAAAATTGGAGAAAATTATAGAATAAAACTCAAAATCTTTAAAAAAAAAAAAAAAACACTGGATTTACTGGACTGGCATAGAACTGGGTAACCATCAAGCCTGTTGCCCTTGAGATATCCTTTAAACTTTGAACTGAAACTAATCCTCTAAGTCATCTTCAATTAAATAATAGATTTGCTCGTAAAATAAATAATATCACCTGTGAGGTATTGAGTATTGTGATTGATATGTATGGGGGTGTGTGTGTGTGTGTATAAACGCTCTGCCATCAAGTCATATCCGACTCATAGCGACCTCTCCTTGGGTTTCCGAGGTAGTATCTCTGTGGAAGTAGATTGCCCACTCTTCCTTCCGAGGAGTGGATGGCAAGTTTGAACCACCAGCCTTCTGGTTAGCAGTCAAAACCTTAGGCATTATGCCACCACAGCTTATATATATATATAGCCATATATATATAGTATATAGTATATATAATGTATATACTATATATATATATATAGGTACTTACATATAAATCTATTTGAGAACAAAAGGTGAACATTACCCCAAAGCAAAGATGAGAAGGTAGGAGAGGGGAGGAGGGAATCAAGAATAATGGAAACAAAGCAAGCAGAATGGAATTAATGAGAATGTTGATGCAATATTGAAAAAAGTAACCAATATCCCTCAACATGAAAACCTAATTTGCTGTGTAAACTTTCGCCAAAAACTCAATGAAAATATTTTTTAAAAAGAAAAGGGGTGAGTAAGCTAATGGATTTAAAAAAACTATTTCCAAACAGGTGATAATTTCTAAAAATCATATTTTAAGCTTGCTGTAGGGTTGCATATCTTTCTCCTTCTTTTATGACATTTTTCTATGTCTCCTGCTTGCTATGTCACTGGATGTTAACACTGTACGTGGGTTGCTTTTAAGAGACATGTGCTCCTTCTGCTTGGTGGCAGCAGGAGCAGGTATGATTATGAGCTCTCCTGACAGCCTTTTCCCACTAACAGTGACTGTGGAGGCCACAGTTGTGATGACAGAGCCACAAAGTGGAAGAACCCTGGATCCCTGGGTTATTGCGTGGAGAGGAGCCGCTCTGAAGGAACCATAGATCTGTATGGATTTTGCATGAACAAGAAATAACTCTTTTTGTGTTAAGCCACTGATATTTCAGAACTTACTTGTTGCCACAATAAAGCCTAGCCTGTTATAACTTTGTTGTACAAACTAGATAACTAAGACCCATCATCATCTTCTCCCTCTCACTTATTTATCACTGATTCACTTAAATCAGACCACACATTTATTGAGCCTCTCTAAGTATTAGGTAATGTTCTAAGCACCAAGGATATAAAAGGAGCTCTGGTGGCATAGTACCTAAGGCGTTTGACTGCTAACTAGAAAGCTGGTGGGCCAGCCACTCCTTGGAAGGAAGATTGGGCAATCTACTTCTGTAGAGATACTGCCTTGGAAACCCAAGGAGGGGTCCCTATGACTTGGATTCAACTTGATGGCAATGAGTTTGTTTTTGTTTTTGAGAAGGATATAAAGATAAATAAGATAGGGAAGCTACATTTTGTAGGACAAACAGAAATAAAGACAAATTGTTTAAGCATAGTGAGATTGGGTGCAGTAACACAAGTTGGCACTGCAGTGGCACAAAAGGGGAGATCATATTTCAATGAATAAGCCAAGGCTTCCCAGAGAATAACGTGTATGCAGTGTCTAAAAAGATTAATAAAAAGTCACCATCCCACAGTCCCTGCTTGTCTTAGTTTCTCAGTGCTGCTGTAACAGAAATACCACAAATGAGTGGCTTTAAAAACAGAGATTTATTTTCTCAGTTCAAAAGGCTAAATGTCCAAATTCAGAGTATGACTCTGGGGGAGATCTTTCCTTATCTTTTTCAGCTTCAAATAGCTGGTAGTACTTAGAGTTCCTGGATTTGTATGCTCCTATCATTATCAGATGAAGTCTCTCTTTCCCCATTATTTCATACTTGTCTCTGTATCTATGATGCTCCTTATAACTCAGGGGTGATTAGGCTTAGGGTACACCCTACACTGATATGGCATCATTAACAAAACAAACAAAATTCTATTCCCAAATGAGATTACAACCACACGGCCAAGGTTAGGATTCCAACACATAATTTGGGCAGAAGATGGAGGAGGCAATACAGTTCAATCCACAATATTGCTTAACCAGTAGATTGTTATTATTATTATTAGATTATTATTATTATTATCTGAAGACACTCTGGTGATGTGATGGTTAAGGATTTGGCTGCTAACCAAAAGGTCAATGGTTTGAACCCACCTGCCACTCCTCAGAAGAAATATGAGGTGATCTGCTTCTGTAAAAATGTACAGGCTTGGAAACCCAAGAATGAGTCAGAATTGACTAGATGGCAGTGAGATTGGGGCTTTTTTCTTGTTGCTGTTGTTTTTCCCCTGTATTATTATTTGACTATTACTATTAATATTATTATTAGACTATTACTATTATTATTATTATTAGACTATTATAATAGCCTCCTAATTGTGCTCCTGAGGAGCTCTGATGGTGCGGTGGTTAAGTATGTCACTGTTAACAGAAAAGTTAGCTGTTTGAACCCACCATCTGTTCCATGGGAGAAAGATGAGGCTGTCTGCTTGTGTAAAGATTACAACCTTGGAAACCCTATGAGGGAGTTCTACTCTGTCCCATAGCTATGAGTCTCATAGCTATGAGACAGAATCAACTCAATGTAATGGATTTGCTTTTTTAAAAAATTTGTCTTCCTAAGGAGCCCTGAAGGAGCTCTGGTAGCATAGTGCCTAAGGCACTTGACTGCTAACCAGAAGGCTGGAGGCTCAAACCTACCAGCCACTCCCTGGAAGGAAGATGGGGCAATCTACTTCTGTAGTGATACTGCCTTGGAAACCCAAGGAGGGGTCGTTATGAGTCGGGTCCGACTCGACAGCACATAACAACAACAACAAGAAGGAGCCCCGATGGCATAACATTTAAATGCTCTGGTGCTAACCAAAAGAAGTTTGGTGGTTCAAATTCACCCAGTAGTTCCATGAGAGAAAGACTTGGCAATCTGCTCCTGTAAAGATTACAGTCTGAAAAATCCTATAGGGCAGTTCTATACTATCACACATGGTCGTTTGCACTCAGCCACTGAAAGCTCATCTTTCCTTGAACACCCCAAACTTTCCACACCTCTTTGCTTTGCTTACTGTTCCCTCTGACTTCGTGAACTACCTCTTCTTCTCCTTCTCTGCTTGGAACACTCTTCTGATGAAGCACTTCCTGGCACAAATCTGGTAGAATGAATCACACCTTTGACTGAATGCTGTGCAAATCTTTCTGCTATAATAATTGTAATAACCAATATTTATTGAAGACTTACTTTTTGTCAGGCACTTAAGCACTTTCTACATGGATTATTCCATTCAATTCTCACAAAAACGTATGAGGTAGCTACTATTATTACGTACATTTTGCAAATGAAGAAACAAAGACTTGGGCTGAGTAGCCAGCCCAAGTTTACAAAGCTAGTAAATGAAAGAACCAGCATAAGAACTCAGGAAAGTTGGCTTTCAGAGCTGCACACTTACCCACTATTAATCCCCATCCAAGTTAAAATTCCTTTGTCCAACACACTGCCTACTCCTTCGACCTCTTTCCTTCTACCTCCTCCCATATAACTGCTAACCAAAACCAAAAAGAAAAAACCCATTGCAGTGGATCAATTCCTACTCAGAGTAACTTTACAGGACAGAGTAAGGACTTTGTAGGGCTCCCAGGGCTTTACAGACGCAGACTAATCTTTACAGAAGCTGACTACCACATCTTTCTTCCATGAAGCAGCTGGTGGTTTCAACAACCAACCTTTTGGTTAGCAGGCCAGCGCTTAACCACCACATACTAAGGTTCCTTATAGACCCTGTAACCTAGCCATAGTAGACAAACACATGTTTATCACATCATTCCCTAGCTTAGAGGATGTTTCCTCACATTATTTTTTCAGTTCATTCGTGCTTCTTTTTTACAAATCAACCCAAGCATCCTTCCTTCTCAATCTCTTGCACTGAATAAGGTGTCTACCTCAGCTTTCTACACATACTTCTATTGCAGCATGGATTACCCTGACTCCTAATTGTTGGTTAATTTCTCTCCCTCTCCCTCATCCTTTCCCTCTACTCTCCCTCTCTCTCTTCTCTCTCTCTCTGGCTTTCTCGCCGACTCTCACCACTGAAGAGTTTCGTGAGGGCCAACATCACTCTATTCCCAGCATCTAGTGAAGTGTTTGGCACACAGCATGTAAGTACTCAACGAATGTTTTTGAGTGAATGAATGAGTGATGTATGTTTTGTCATTCACATTTTATCATTATAAAAAACAGTTAGTCCCCCAAATTATTAACATTTTCTTTATGAAAGAGAATAGTTTGTCCCTTAACAACTTCTTAATGCAAGATTCAATTTGTGAGTTATACGATCCCACTCAATATTGTATTTCTTGATTCATTATTTTTTCTACTCATCTATGTGTGAGCAGATATATTTAATAGAAAATTAAAGCCCAAAATAAAATATTAAAATGATATTTTCTCCTTAACTTTTTATTTCAATACTTTGAAGAACTTTTCAATGTAACATTTCTAATCTTTCCATTTTCTCTTACAGCTCCCTAAAGGATTCAATAGCGAACTGAGGAAACAATAAAAATAATGGTTAAAAAGTATTGTGCTCATTATATGTAACAATTCTTGTTTCCATGTTTCACAGGTAGTAACTCATTTTTTCATCATACCAACACTATGAGATTGACACTGTTATCATCCCCATTCTGCAGATGAGAAAACTGAGGCATGGCAAAATGAGAGTAGTCATTCTCATTTATCCCCCTGAAACTAACCCACTGACAATGAATACAAACAGGCATGGACTGAAACCTCAAAGCTCTGGATGGAAGTTGAAATGTTAGATAGCTGAGTTCACTAAAGTGTTCTGGAATTAAATGGTGATAATGGTTGCACAATCTTGTGAATATATTGAGAAATACTGAATTGTACACCTTGCTAAAATGACATGGAGATGGCATCTTCTGACCTCCTCTAACTTAACAAGAGGAAGACAGAACCACCATAAGCAACCCAACATTTCCAATGAATAAGCCAGACATACCGCCAACCTCCAAATTTTTTTCTAATTCTGACACCAGCCTTCCCTCTCATGGCAGTCACTACTTCTCTGCTGAGTTTGATAATTCATTGCAATGGTCACACAAAACTCACAGACAATACTCACAATTATGGTGGCGTAGTGCCTAAGTCATTTGACTGCTAACCAGAAGGCTGGTGGTTCAAACCCACCAGACACTCCTCAGAAAGAAGATTGGGCAATCTACTTCCATAGAGATACCGCCTCGGAAACCCAAAGAGGGGTCGCTGTGAGTTGGAAACAACTCCACGGCAGCGAGTTTGGTTTTGTTTTGCTTTTTATGGGGTTTATTAGGGAAGTAACAGGTTACAATTCAGGTCCAGGAACAAGCTCAGGATACAATTCTTTGATCAGGACAGCCTCTCCTCTGCTATGCCCTCAGGCATGCGTCTCTGGCCCTTGTCCTCTCAGCCTGGCCTCTGCCCTGCTCAGGCAAGTGGTACACAGTTCTTTTAGCTCTGTCAGTAGATACACCTATGTGCATCCCACTCCACCAGCAAGCCTCCTGCCAAAAGGTACTCAGCTTTCCTGCTCTGTGGACCAGAAAACCCTATGCTCTCCCTCGTGTCTCTTGGTTCCTTAGCCAGGTCTCTGCCGGGTCATCTCTGCCAAAGAGGTCCGGGACAGGGATCTTGGGTCCAAGGACATGCTCCATTTCACCTCTAGCTCTTCTCTCTTGATGGCAGGAAGTTCCCCTCTCTGCTTCTAGGAAAGCTCATTTTAAGCCTGGCAAAGTGACAAAATTCACCAATTCCAGTGTCAGAGTTCTATACACTTTATTTTCATGATCCCACCCAGTAATCCAGTGGGAGTTACAAAGACTATGTCTAGAAAAGCCATACCAAGTAATTCACTGCACCACAACCTTAAGGGGTGAATTGGATTATATCTCAATAAAATTAAAAAAAAAAAAAAAAAGCAGAGACACATTGGCATTAATTTATTTAGGGTTACCAAGCTAGTGAAAACAGGACATGAAGACTGCAAGACTGCCTTCAAACTCTAAATTATCTCACATTAGAGTATTATAAAGGAAGATGATGTTTTGCCTGTATCTCCAAATAAAATTAGTAGAATGAGAGAAATTAAAGTAACTTATATCTAGGTTATGAGAATATTATGGAGAGGTAAGAAGTTGCTACACTTGCATTTGATCCTAATTGCACATTCTTATGATGCCTTAGTAAAGTGTAGTATGCTCACTGAACTAACCCTCCTCCAGTCTGAATGTGACAAGATAGATTTGTGAAATAATTCCTGTTTTGCTCTTGCTTCAATATCCATAACGTTTGTCTTTGTTATTTGGTCTGCTATAATAGAAATCCCACAAGTCGGTGGCTTTAATAAACAAACTTTATTTTCTCACAGTTTATGGGGCTGTTGTTGAGCTCTGGTAGCATAGTGGCTAAGGCACTTGACTGCTAACCAGAAGGCTGGCAGTTCAAACCCACCAGCCACTCCTCGGAAGGAAGGTTGGGCATTCCTACTTCCGTAGTGATACTGCCTCGGAAACCCAAGGAGGGGTCGCTATGAGTCGGGATCTACTCGATGGCAAATAACAACAACAACATTACTCCTATCTCATTAACATAACAAAGACAAGCCATTCCCAAATAGGATTGTAACCACAGGCAGCTAACCAGACAGGACAGGAGAACAAGGCATATTCTGGGACTGCCTGACCAAAATTATAATTGAAGAAGTTATTTGTGAGTGTGGGGCTTACTTTATCCAAATAATTTAGTCTTTGTCCTTGGTTCCTGAGAGATAACCTCTAACACCTTGGCATTTCCTCAGTGACTATAGTGTCTCTGATGAGGTATCCAAACCACATCTGAGACTTTATGGTAATGAGTGATTCTTGGGTGGGAGCAGACCAGACCAGAAAGACCCACCACATGACATCAGCTGACCTCAGAGGACGGGGCTGATTCAACCAATCATCCCTATGTAAAGAGTCCCCAGTAAAAATTCTAGACTTGAAAACTCCATGGGCTTCCTGGTTGGTGACAGATAGTGATGTACATGGAAAAATACAAAAAAAAAAAAACTTCACTGCCATGGAGTCAGAGCCAACTCATAGTGACCCCTCCTTGGGTTTCCGAGGCAGTATCACTATGGAAGTAGATTGCCCAACCTTCATTCCAAGGAGTGGCTGGTGGGTTTGAACTGCCAGACTTCTGGTTAGCAGTCAAATGCCTATGTGTCTTTCTTGGGAAATAGAGGCTCTACATTGGGAACTCTCCTAGATTTCACCCAATGTGTCTATTTAGTTGTATCTTTTTTCTATAACAAAACTGTAGTAATCAGTATAGCACTTTTCTGAGTTCTGTGAGTCATTCTAGTGAATTATTAAAATCAAGGAAGTAGTAGGAGGCAGAGATCAGAAGTAATAGGGCCTGGGAACTTCCAAGCTTATGAATGGCATCCTGAAGGAATAGTGGGAAAACAAGATTTGTAGCCAGGCAGGTCAGAAATGAAGATGTCATGGGATCCCACAACCTTGTAGCTGGCATCTGAAATCTTGGGCAGACATGGCAATCTAGAGCACTGTGCCTTTGTAATTGGATATCTGACTTAGGTCTAGTGGGTATGAACAGAGGAAAAAGTACTGCATATGCAGTTGGCTACAGAATGGAATAGCATTCAATTGTTTAATTTCCCTCAGTTGGTGTGAGAAGAGGAATTAATAAGTTGCATTGATTTGACTGATCATCTCAGTGAACTTCAAAAGATTTTTACTCAATAGCATCAAGTTGTAACCTGTCAGCCACACCAAGAAGGAAGATAGGGCACTCTACTCCTATAAGAATTTACTGCCTCTCAAATGCAATGGGGGTCACTATGCATCAGAATGGACTCACTAGCAGTGGGTTTGGTTTTAGTTTAGCCTCAAGTTCAGTCAGATATTTTATATCAGACCAGTTATCTAGACTCTCTCACAGCACTCTTTCTCATTATGTGTTCCCGAAGGAAGATGAAGATATAGAAACTAGAGAAAATAATATAAAGACCAAGAAATCAGCATCAACTAAAGAAGAACAAGGAGGAGGAGGAAGGAAAGAAAAAGATAAGGAAAACAGAATAAGAAATGCATTCCTTGAGAAGGAATTTATTGAGTGGTTATTATATGTAAGACTGTAGAATAAATAAAGCTTCTGCCTTTGGGAAATGTATGATCTAATTAGAGAAAGAATATGTTTATAGTTAAATGATATTTATAAAATTTAAATTGATAAAGAAAAGGAATTAAAGGGAAAGAGACTTTTTAAAACTTTATATTATCTAAGCAGAATTATGTAAAGAATACATTTGATAAAAAGCTGAGAGTGAGCCTTATCTTTAAAAGAGTAAAGGGTTATTTGAGCCAGATGTGATGCATAAAGGAATTTTAAAGGATGTGTATGTTACATTAGCTTGAGTTGACATGTTCCCATATTTTCATCATTAAGAAAGAACAATATCATGAGCACCTATTGTCATGAGAGCACTTGGTAACTGTAACACAGGAATCAATGAGTTAATTGAAATTGGGGTCATATAGAGTTATTAAACCTAAAATAAGAACTGGGAATGTTAGGATGTCTATAATGTGCAACCCAATACAAAGAACTTAAAAATCCCATGAGCTAGCTAGTATCATACCATTGGGTAGCTTTTTTAACATATCAGTGGGTCTTGTGTATCCACTGGCAGTAATAAGTAACAACTTCTAAATTACTAGGAATCCCTAATGGGGAAAAAAAAAGTGATGATAGTAGAATAAATCAAATCAGCAAAAATGCTGCAAACTCCTTACTTATTTTGGAAAAGGGTGAACAAATAAATTAATGTGGTCAGTAAATACATCTAGGATGCAAAGCAGCAATTCAAATAACAATCCATTTTTTTAATATAATTAAAGCTTAGCTAAACTATCATTTGGTCACCATGATAATTTTTTTTATGGAACTGTAAATACCAACAGGGGGTTGGTAGAGAAAAATTGCCTTGCAGCATTTTTAGGAAAATTAATGCATATCCAATATTGATCTTGATTTGTGCATGTTAAACTGTGCTTCCTCAAGTAAAATATTCTTGAAAAAGTCAATAACATGCTGTAATCTCATATGACACTAATAAAATAACACAAATGGCAATTTATTTTTGTTTACTTGTCTATGTCTTAATGGATGGATAAATTTTGTTAAAAGAGGAAGCAAGAACTTGGTGCATAGTAGGCATATTTATAAAACAATTGTGATTGATTTTTTTTTTTTTTTTTGTCACTTTCCTAAGAGAGAAAGTGAAGCAATCTCTTGGAATTCTTTCATGAAAACTATTTTTATAGCTGTTGATATATGTTGTGAATTTCAGAAGACATAAGCTACATAGATTAGGTAGTTTGCTTTGTTCATGAGGATATAATAGAGTAATGGCATTGCCAATAAACTCCAAGGATGCTAAAAATATGCAAAACAGTGCCATTATAATGACTTTATATGTAACACTACTAATTCTGTTTACTCACAGTTGCTGAAATTAGTAACATTAAAGCTATTTTCATGTACTCAAGGGACTCTAGTAAGGAAAAAGAATAACTGAACAGAGAGAGAGTCAAATGAAGTCTTAGATTCTAGGGAAAATTCAGAACAAGAACTATTTTCCATCTAATCCAATTTTTAAGTCCATCCATTATGAGCATGCAATGAATTAAGACAGGTTTGCTCAGTATACCAATGAAATTTGCAGTAATTATTTGCAAGAGAAAATACAATGTATCTTAAGAAAATAAATCTGAGCCTGATTCTCCCTGGTGCCTAAATTATTTCCTAGTCATCATTCAAATTCTGGGGAAGGTACATTTACTTTTTTAAGACACTAATAATCCATTCAGGCCACGGTAGAAACATTAAAATTAAGTTAACAATTAAGGTACCATTTAAATTTAAAAAAAAAAAAAACAAACTTAAAGCCCAGGAACGTATTGGGCAATAAGAATCCCTTTAAGGCAATCATTCTCTGAGAAAGAATAAATAAATACTGTTTGCCACAGTATGTACACAGAGCATGTATACAAAAACATGATTCATCTCAAACTGAATGGTAAGTCAGGTGAAAGGTCATGTGTTACGAAAACTGTTAGAATTGCCTTACCTAAGTATCAGAAAGAAGACAGGGCAATCTACTTCTGTAGAGAATTAATAAATCAGTTATCCAATTTAGTAAATTTTTTAAATATCATATACAAAAATTAACTCAAAATTGACCTGAACGTAAAACCTGTTGTGGTTGTGTGCTGTCAAGTCTACTCTGACTCATAGCAACTCCTCCTTGGGTTGCCAAGGCAGTATCACTACGGAAGTAGATTGCCCAACCTTCCTTCCGAGGGGTGGCTGGTGAGTTTGAATCACCAGCCTTCTGGTTAGCAGTCAAGTGCCTTAGGCACTATGCTACCAGAGCTCCTGAACGTAAAACCTACAGCTACCTAATTCTAGAAAAAAAGTATTTGTGAACTTGAGTTAGGCAAAGATTTCTTAGACATTGGCCCCAAATATATGATCTGTAAAAGAAATAATTGATAAATGTGACTTCATCAAAATTAAAAACTGCTCTTTGGAAAACACTGTTAAGGGAATAAATGACAAATTCTAGACTAGGAGAAAATATTTGCAAAGCATATATCTGATAAAGATCTTGTGTTTAGAATATGTAAAGAATTCTTAAAACAATAATTAGAAAATAATCCAGTTTTTTAAATAGGAAAAAGATTTATCTTCACCAAAGAAGATATAACTATGGCAAATAAACATATGAAAAGATGCTCAGTCATTTAAACAAACAAACAAAAACTCACTGCCATGAAGTCGATTCCAACTTATACAATCCCTCTGGTAGAGTAGTGACTAAAGCATTTGACTGCTAACCAGAAGGCAGGTGGTTCAAACCCACTAGCCACTCCTCAGAAGGAAGGTTGGGCAATTTACTTTTGTAGTGATGTTGTTGTTGTTATGTGCCATCGAGTTGGACCCGACTCATAGTGACCCGAGGCAGTATCACTACGGATAGTAGATTGCTCAACCTTCCTTCCGAGGAGTGGCTGCTGGGTTTGAACCGCCAGCCTTCTGGTTAGCAGTCAAGTGCCTTAGGCACTATACTACCAGAGCTCTTCATTGCGTCAGAAATCCAAGGAGGGGACACTATGAGTCAGATCCGACTTCATGGCAGTGGTTGCATTTTGTTGCGTTATCTCTATGGAAGTAAATTGCTCAGTCTTCCTTCTGAGGAGTGGCTGATGGGTTTGCACCGTCAGCCTTCTGGTTAGCAGTCATATGCCTTAGATACTACACCACCAGAGTTCAGTCATTAGGGAGATGGAAATTAAAACTACGTTGAGATACCATTGCATACATATTGTTGGTAGTTGCTGTGGAGTAACTGACTCACAGCAACCTCATGTGACAGAATAGAACTGTCCCACCGGGTTTGCTAGGCAGTCATCTTTACAAAAACACATCACCAGGCTTTCTCCCACAGAGCCACTAGATGGATTCAAACTGCCAATCTTCCAGACAGCAGCTGAATGCTTAACCATTGTGCCACTATTAAAATAACTAAAATTAAAAGGATTGACCACACTGAATGTTGGTAAAAATATGGAGTAACTGGAACTCTCATACACTGCTGGTCAGAATGTAAAATGTTGTAACCATTTTGAGAAATAGTTTGTCAGGTTCTTAAAACATCAAACATATACCTGCTAAGTCATTCCACTCTATTCACCCAAGAGAAATGAAGGCATATGTTTATAAAACATACATGAATATTCAAAGAAGCTTAAAACAACCCAAATGTCACTTATTTGGGTTGATCTGACTCGTGATGTCCCTATAGGACACAGCAGAACTGTCCTATGGGGTTTCCAAGGCTATAAATCTATGCAGAAGCAGACAGTCATCTTTCTCCCCCAGAGCAACTGTAGGGTTTGAACTAATGGCCTATTGGTTAGCTGCCAATGCTTTAACTACTATGCCACCAAATCTCCCTCAACAAACAGTAGTATATCCATGTACTGGAATACTAACCAGCAAAAATGGATACACTACTGATACACAGAAAAACATAATTATGCTGAGTAAAAAAGAAAAATATATATTGTATCACTACATTTAGATAAAACTCTAGAAATACAAACTAAACTATATTGATAGAAAGCAGATCAGTGGTTGCCTGGGACAGGACCAGGTAACTGGGGTAGGGGGCAAAGATAGGGGAGAGATTACAAAGGAGCACTAGGAAATGTTTGGGCATAATCAACATGCTCAGTATCTTGATTTTGATGATGGTTTCACAGGCTAAGCTTTTCATATTAAACAAAAAACCAAACTCATTGCTGTTGAGTCAGATTCGACCCATAGTGACCCCTCCTTGGGTTACCGAGGCAGTATCTTTACAAAAGTAGAATGCCCAGTCTTTCTTCCAAGGAGTGGCTGATGGGTTTGAACCACCAGCCTTCTGGTCAGCAATCAAATGCCTTAGGCATTACGCCACCAGAGTTCCCAAGCTTTTCATATTGTACATGTTAATTATGTGCAATTTTTGTGTCAATCATACCTCAATAAAACTGTTTTTATACAAGGAAGGTCTAACCACTTTATGTTTTACTGAAAACATCTAGACAAAGGAAGGTATAAATAAGTAAATCATTTCATCAGAAGCTATTTAGTCCAGCTTGTTAATTGCATCTGGGTTCACAATATCTTATTTTCAAACATTCTTATGGATGAAATATTCTCATTATTAATCCCTTTTCCCCAAGTGACTTTTACAGTTCTTGCTTGTGCATGTTGGAAGCTTACTGTTGTTGTTAGACGTCCTCCAGCTGGTACCAACCCATAGCAATCCTACATATAACAGAATAATACTTTGTTCAATCCTGTCCCATTCCCACTATAGTAGCTATGTTTGAGCCCATTGTCACAGCCAATATGTCAATTCATTTTGTTGAAGGTCTGTCTCTTTTTCCCTGAGCCTCTACTTTACCAAGACTGATGGCCTTCTCTAGGGATTGGCTCCTTATATGACATGTCCAAAGTAATCAAGCTGAAGTCTTATCATCCTTACTTCTAAGGAGTATTCTGGCTGTACTTCTTTCAAGACAGATTTGTTCATTCTTCTGCCAGTCCATGGTATACTCAATATCTTCACCAACACCATAATTCAAGTGAGTCAATACCTCTTCCATCTTTCTTTTTAATTTCCAGTTTTTATATGCATGAGATGATTTAAAAGACCATGGCTTGAGTCAAGCACACCTTAGGCTTCAAAGTGACACCTTTACCTTTTAAGATTTTAAAGAGGTCTTTTGCAACAAATTTACCCAACACAATATGTCATTTGATTTCTTGACTACTGCTTCCATGGACATTGATTGTTGATCCAAGTGAAATAAAATCTTTGACATATATCTGGATTATATATGGATTACATGGCATCAGCATTGGAGGAAGACTGATTAACAATCTGGGAAATATAGATAACACAAACTTGCCTCCTGAAGGTGAAAAGGACTTGAAGCCCTTAACGATGAAGATTGAAGACTTTAGTATGAATTACACCTCAACATAGAGAAAAAAGTCCTTAAAATTGGATCAATAAGAAATGTAATAGAGAAAATATTGAGGTTATCAAGGATTTATTGGAACCTTAGCAGACTTGAAAAAGTTCATCTTTATTGTATATGAACTATGTAGCAAGCACAATTTAAATGCTTGGTATGTATTATTTTATTTAACTCTCATAATAATGCCATGAGATTCAGAAAAACAATAAAAATATCAACAAGACTAGAAGTTGGTTCTTTGAAAAGAGTAATAAAATTAATAAACAACGGTAAATTTACTGAAGGAAAATTAGAAGATGTAAATAATGTGAATAAGAAATGAGGTGGGTGGCATTGTAACAGAACCAACTGAAATATGAAGGAAAACATCGGGATATTATGAATAACCAACTCCAAAAACTTTGAAATGGACAGATGTCTAGAAACACACTCCCTACTTAAACTAACACAGACTGAGGTAGAAAATTTGAACAGATATATAACAAAAGAAAAATGGAACAGGTCATAAAAAATATTACCCACAAAAGAAGTCCTGGCCCAGATGGCTTCACTGGTAAATTCTACAAAAATCAGAGAACAGCTGACACTAATTCTATTAAAACTATTCCAGAATGTAGAAAAGGAGAGAATACTCCCAAATTCATTTAATGAAGCAAGCATAACCCTGATACTAAAAGTAGACAGACAGCACTGAAAAAGAAGATTATAGACCAATATCTCTTTTACATTTACAACATAAATGTAAAAATTCTGAACAAAATCCTAGCCAATAGACTCCAACAATATATCAAAAAAAAATAATACATCATGACCAACTGGGATTCATGCCAGGTATGCAAGGATGGGCCAGCATAGAAAAACAATCAACATAATTCATCACATAAATAAAACAAAGGAAAAGAACCACAAGATCATATCATTTGACACAGAAAAAGCATTTGACAAAATCCAACACCCATTCCTGATTTAAAGAAAATAAAAAAAAAAAAAAAAAAGAGCTAAATAAAATAGGAATAGAAAGGAAGTGCCTCAACAAAATTAAGGGTATATACACAAAACCAATGCCAAACATTATTCTCAATGGGAAGAGACTGAAAGCATTCCCCTCATGAACACAAGGATGCCCTTTATCACCACTCCTATTCAATATTGTATTGCTCTTGCCTGCCAGAGCAAGGCAAGAAGGAGAAATAAAAGTCATCCAAATTGGCAAAGAGGAAGCAAAACTCTCTCTATTTGCAGATGATATGATCTTATACAAAGAAAATCCAAAAGACCTTGGTAAGAAAATTACTGAAACTAATCAATAGTTTCAGCAAAGTGACAGGGTACAAGATCAGCATACAAAAATCAGTCATATTCCTGTACAATAATGGAGAGAATTCTGAAAGGGAAATCAGGAAAGCCATACCATTTACCTTAACCACACAAAAAATGAAGTAGTTAGGAATAAATCTAACCAGAGACACAAAAGTCCTATATGAAGAAAACTACAAAACACTATTTCAAGCAAACAAAACACATACATAAATGGAAAACATGACCATGCTCATTGATAGGAGGACTTAACATCATGAAGATGTCAATATTACCCTAAGTGATCTACAGATGATATAATGCAATCCTAATCCAGATTCCATCATCTTTCTTTAAAGGGATGGAAAACCTAACAACCAACTTTATATGGAAAGAAAAGATAACTCAGATAAGTAAAACACTACTAAAGAAGAACAAAGCAGGAAGCCTCACACTACCCAATCTCAAAACCTACTACACAACCACAGTAGTTAAAACAGCCTGGTACTGGTACAATAACAGACACTAGACCAATGAAACAAAATTGAGAACTCAGAAGGAAATCCATCCACCTATGGATAGCTGATCTCTGACAAAGTATAAAAATTCACTAAATGAGGAAGAGATAGTATCTTTAATAAATGGTACTGGCAAAGCTGGATATCCGTTTGTAGAAAAATGAAGCAAGATCCGTATCTCACACCATATACAAAAATGAACTTAAGTTGGATCAAAGACTTGAATGTAAAACCTAAAACCATGAAGATTACCACAGGAAAAATAGGGATAAATTTAGGAGCACTGATTCAAGGCATAAATACACTATCAAATATAACTAAAAATGCACAAACACCAGAAGACAAAATAGATGACTGAGGCCTCCTGAAAATTAGACACTCATACACATCAAAAGATTTCACCAAAAGGGTAAAAAGACAATCCACAGACTGGGGGAAAAATTATCAACCACATATTGGACAAGAGGCAAATCTCTAAAGTTTATGGAAAACTTTAACATCTTAACAACAAAAAAAGAAATAATCCAATTAAAAAATGGGCACACGACATGAACAGACGCTTCACCAAAGAACACATTCAGACAGGTAACAAACACATGAAGAAATGTTTGCAATAATAAGCCATTAGAGAGATGCAAACTAAAATAACAATGAGATATCATCTTATCCTAGAACTACAGCAAACTCAAGAAAACAGGAAACAAGAAATGCTGGCGAGGGTTTGAAGACAATGGAACACTCATACACTGTTGGTGAGGCTGTGAAATGGTGCAACTAACTGTAGAAAATGTTATAGCAGTTCCTTCACTACCGTCAAGTCAGATCTGACTCACAGGAACCCCTCCTTGGGTTTCTGAGGCGGTATCACTATGGAAGTAGATTGCCCAACCTTCCTTCCAAGGAGTGGCTGGTGGGTTTGAACTGCCAGCCTCTGGTTAGCAGACAAGCAGTTCCTTAGAAAGCTGGAAATAGAAATACCATAGGATCCCACAATCCCACTACTAGGTATATATTCTCAAGAAAAATAAGCAGAGACATGAACAGAAATATGCACACCCATGTTCATTTCAGCACTTTTCACAATAGCAAAAAGATGGAAACAGCTTAAATACCCTTCAATGGAGGAATTGTTCAACAAACTGTGATACATACACACAATGGAATGTTATGCAAAGTTAAAGAACAATGATGAATTTGTGAAATATCTCATAACATTGATGAACTTAAAAGCCATTAAGCTGAGTGAAGTTAGTCAATCAAAAAAAACAAGTATAAGTTCTGGCAAGATGGTGGACTAGGCAGAAAGACTACACAGACCCTCTCCAACAAAGAAAAGGGAAACCAATTAACACAGACACAGAAGATAATCCTGGACCACTGAACCTTGAAGGGAAGGATATAGAAGTGGACTAAACACCAACTAGCAGAAGAATTTGCATGAAAATACCAAAAAAGGAGACATACGGAGCTGCGGTCTGGCAGCCATCCTGAGCAATCCTGATGGCACTGACAGCTTGGAGATTCCTGAGTGGTGGTAGGACTTAAAAATTAACCTAAAAATCACCTGCTAGCCAGGAACTCCACAGAAGACTCTGCACAGTACCTGGGGAACAAACAGAGAAGGTGAAGAGAAAGGTGGGCTGAGCTGTGGACTTTTGC
>NW_006921799.1:4963067-4968268 GCF_000298275.1 Orycteropus afer afer | reverse complement strand
GTTTCTAGGGCTTTGAGCAGGCTATTTTTGATGATGTATTTATTTGCAAGACTGCAGCTCAATTCAGGAAAGATTCTTATTGTTAGAGCATCACAAATTTCTGCCAATTTCAGGGACACTCAAAGATCCCACCTCCGTGGCCCCACAGCGCTAAAGAAAGGTGCCAAGGCAAAAATCTTGGGAGTACCGTTTCTTCCCTTTCCCTGTTCCTTCTGTCCGTGGTGCTGACGTAATCCCGCCAGATCGCTAATGGCTGGCTCTGGAGTTTGTGATACCGCCCAGCTGCAGCACCAAAGATGCATGCAGTTTGAGCTGTGGGTCAGGGGGTACCTGCTAGTGACCTGCAGTCCCGCTCTCTGTGACAGAGAAAAGCACAAAGTCTCCCAGTCTGACCCCAATCTACTCTGTGACCCGCTGGGAGGGGAGAGAGTTAACCTTCCTGTCACAATAGTAAGTTTTCCTCTGAATCTCAGCAGAGGTGTCTGTGCCCACAGCCAGTCCCCAGGAGACCCAAATTACCTCCAAAAAATCAAAGAGCTGCTGGAGGCTGGTCTCTGCTGCTGTCCACTGGAATATTAGAGTGGTCGCTGGTTAGCCATTAGAAGGTGTCCTCCCTCTTGGCTCAGGGATCTCAGACGGGTGCCCTAGCCCGGCACACAGTGACTGCTCCAGAAGAGTTTCCAATGTCTCTCTCAGGTGCCTGTCCGTCCGTCCTCCTCCAGTAGCTCTTTCCCAAATAATATCTCTGTGCCTTTCCTCTAATTCTGCTCTTGTGTGTTTGATGTACTCCGAATCTGTGAGCTGTTCAGAGCAGTGAAATTCCTAATTTAAACTGTTGTGGCTAGTTATTCAAGACCTTAGATGCCAGAGGGATAAAGCGTGCTGCTCACTGGCTCGACTCCATTTTTCCTATCGACCAATTCTTTTTTGGTACAATGATTCTGCGTATGCCTTCCATCTCCTTTTGATGCATCATTCAATATTTTGCCCATAGAATCTTTCAATATTGCAACTCAAGGCTTGAATTTTTTCTTCAGTTCTTACAGCTTGAAAAATGCTGAACATGTTCTTCCTTTGTGGTTTTGTTACTCCAAGCCTTTGCACATTTCATTATAATAATTGACTTTGTCCTCTCAAGCTGCTCTTTGAAATCTTTGGTTCTTTTACCTTGTCATTTCTTCCATTTGCTTTAGCTACTTTGTTCAAGAGCAAGTTTCAGAGTCTTTTCTAATATACAGTTTGGTCTTTTCTTCCTTTCCTGTCTTTTCAATGAAATTTTTTTCTTTCTTCATGTATGATGTCCTTGATGTCCTCCCACATTCATCTGGTTTTCTATCATTGGGGTTCAATGCATATTCTTCAGATGGTCTCTAAAGTCAAGTGGGATGTAATCAAGGTCTTATTTTGGCTTTCATGGATTTGTTTTAATTTTCTTCAGCTTCAACTTGAACTTCCATATGAACAATTCATGGTCTATTTCACAGTCAGCTCCTCACCTTGGCTGAAGATCTTGAGCTTCTCCATCACCTCTTTCCACAGATGTAGTCAATCTGATTCCTGTATCTTCCATCTAGTGAGGTCCACAAGTATAGCAGCATTTATGTTGTTGAAGAAAGGTATTTTCAATGAATAAATTGTTGGTCTTGCAAAATTTTATCATGCAATGTCCAGTGTCATTTCCATCACCAAGGCCACATTTTCCAACTGCTGATGATTCTTTTTTGTTTCCAACTTTTGCATTCTAATCATCAGTAATAATCAATACATCTTGATTGCATATTTGGTCAATTTCATACTGCAGAAGTTGGTACAAGTCTTCAATTTCCTTGTCTTTGGCTTTACTGGTTGGTGTGTAAATTTGAATACTAATAGTATTAACTGGTCTTCCTTGTAGGCATATGGATATTATCCTATCATTGACAGCATTGTACCTTAGGATAGATCTTGAAACATTCTTTATGATGATGAATGCAAACACCAGTCTTCTTCAATTTGCCATTTCTGACCTAGTAGATTATATGATTATCTGACTCAAAATGGCCAAAATCAGTCCACTTTGGCTCACTGATGCGTAGGATATCAATCTTTATGCATTCCAGTTCAGTTTTGACAACTTCCAATTTTCTTAGATTCATACATACTTCATAAATTCCACATTCCAATAATTAATGCATCTTTGCAATTCTTTCTTCCCATTTTGAGTGGATCCCCATCAGTGAATGAAGGTTCTGAAAGCTTTATTCTATCCACATCCTAAGGTTGACTGTAGTTTGAGAAGGCAACTCTTCCCCAGTTGTATTCTGAGTGCCTTCCAGCCTGAAGGGTTTATCTTCCAGTGCTATATCAGATAAAGTTTCAGGATTATTCACAAAATCTTCCAGTAACTTATCAGATAGTGTTGCACTGCTATTCGTAGGTTTTTATTGGCCAATTCTTTGAGAAGTGGATAGCCCCTTCCTTCCTCCCTTCCTTCCTCCCTTCCTTCCTTCTCAGTCTGGAAGGTCAGCTGAAACCTGTCTGCCATTGGTTACCCTGCTGGTATTTGAAATACTGGTGGCATTACCTCCAGCCTCACAGCAACACTCAAGCCACCACCATATGACAAACTGAAAGATGAGTGGTATAACTAGAGAATAGGCACATATTAACTTGGGTGAAGGAAAAAATAAATAAATAATAATAATGCCATGAGATAGATGTTATTATTATTCCTATTTACATCAGTGAAGATTGAGGCTTAAAGATGAGTAAATAGCCCAAGTTCACACAGCCAATAAGTACTGGAGCTAAGAATTGAACTCAAGCAGTCAAGCTACAGAGTATGTGCTTAATCACTATGTTCTATTATCCCCTGTAGGGCAAGAATGTGTATCTGCCACTGGGAAGAAACAGAGAAGAGGAAACAGGTGCAGATAAAAAGGGTATATGAAAATTATAAGATTTGCCTTATATGAGAAAATTCCTGAACTTAAACACTGATAGAATGTATTATAGATTTATAAAACTGTAACAATGGCCTTAAAAGCAATCATCTACCTGCGAATTCTTAGTAAGAGGGTGCATCACACATACCTTTCATCACCCAAATCACAGTCCTAGTTTTCCTTACTATTTTCTGATTTTCACAAATGATAAGAGCATGAGTTGTTCATATGGTAACCTCATTCTTCTACTCATTCTGTAAGTACTAATTGAGTCCTTTATTATGTGCCAGAAAGAGTACTGTCTCCTGGAGATGCACAGTTGAAATATTATAGTCTAACAAAGAGAACAATAAAATATCATGTGCAATAGTGTGAGAAAGGCCTTAACAGAGGTTTACATAGAAAGCTATTGGGCCCAGAAAAACACATATAACTCAACTAAATAAATCAACTAATTATTAAGGAAAGCCTGAGATGATTTGTAAAGGACAAGTAGAAGTTTGCCTGGCAACAGAAGTGGGAAATGGCATTTCAGAATGTGCAAACCTGCAAACCTGCTCTACAAGTAGCCCTCCTCTTGCCAGTTGGCAGCAACTCCCTCTTTCCAATTGCTCGGAAAAGAAAAGGTGGAGTCATTTTTTACTCTTCTCTTTCTCTCATACATTTATCTAATCCATCAGAATGAGTGTTGTCTCTACCTTCAAAATATATCCGCAATCTGACAATTTTCACCACATCTGCTGATCCAAGCAAGCCACATCATCTCTTACTTGCAATAGACTCCTACCTAGATTTGTTTCTTCATATTTTGCTTCCCTCTATAGTCCACACTCAACACAGGAGCCAGCATTATCCTTTTTAAATATAAGTCAGATAATGTTAGTCCTCTGCAGTGGCTCCATATTTCATTCAGACTAAAAGTCCTTACAATAATCTTAAAGGCCTTGCAAGATATAGTCTCCCAATCTCCCTTTCTCTCTTCCCTGGTACCATTATCTCTCTGACCTTTTCACCTTACTCACTGCTGTCCAGCTACACTGGTCTTCTTGCTGTTCCTAGAACAGGGCAAGCATAGTCCCACATTAGGGCCTTTGCAATAAGCCCCTGGGTAGTACAAACAATGTGCTTGGCTATGGATGAAAAGATTGGTGGTTCAGGTCCATCCAGACACCTCAGGAGAAACACCAGGTGAAAATTCAGTTATTGAGGGGGGCTTCCTGTAAGATGGAGAAATAGGCAGACAAGCAACACCATCCTCTTCAACAAAGGAAATAAAAAACAATTGACAGAGATACAGAAGATAATCCTGGAGCCTGAGCTTTGAAAGGAACTCTACAGAAGTGAATTAGGCACCAACCAGTGGAAAAACCTGAATGAAAACAATGAGTACAGAGATGGTCAGAGCTACAAACTATCAATTACTCTGATGGGACCAACAGCTTGAATATTTCCAAGTGGTGTTGGGACCTGAGAATTGACCTAAAGATTAGCTCAAGGGCTGCAGGGATGATTGTACTGGTGGCCTATGACTAGGAAGAGAAACAGCAAGAAGAAAGACAACCTGAGTTGTTGACTTTTCGCTGTCCAGAGGGTACAGCCATTCTGATTATTTAAAAGCAGTGGCCATTTTGGATATTTAAAGTGACTGAGGGTGCAGCTATTTTGAATCTTCACAAGTGGCAACCATTTTGGATTTTAAACTGACACAATTCTCATTTGGATTCCAGGGACCTAAGAATAAGATCTGTTTGCCAAGGTCAGCAGGGACATTCGAGAGGCTGACAACAGGAAAGCAGACAGGTAGTGAGTGTGTGAGTTCTGACAACTAGCAAATAGAGCAACACAGCACAGTACCCTGCTTACATAGATAACATACAAATGAAACAAGGAAGACAAAAACTGTGGGCAAGTCACTCCAACATACAATCACCAATTACATATGAACATAAAAATGTCACAATGCCTCAGAGACAACAGAGCATCACGGTCCACACAAAGAAACAAGATAAAGCCAGAGAAACAAGGGACCAGGATAGAGACCCAAAACACATCCCTGAGGAAGACACAGCACTGGAACTCCCTGAGAAGGAATTCAAAAGAATTATATTTAGGTGTCTTCAATGAATTGAGAGACAGATTGAGGAAAATGCTGACAAAATTGAGGAAAACACAGAGAAAACCCTAGAACAATTTCAAAAGACAATACAAGAACAAAATGACAAAATAAATGAAAAATTAGAAATGATACAAAATCTACACACAGAAATCTAGAAGATT
>NW_006921799.1:4954176-4962967 GCF_000298275.1 Orycteropus afer afer | reverse complement strand
AATTTCAAAAGACAATACAAGAACAAAATGACAAAATAAATGAAAAATTAGAAATGATACAAAATCTACACACAGAAATCTAGAAGATTAATACTCAATTTTCAGAAATAGATAGGACATTGAATGGGAAAAGGAGCAGAATTGAATCAATGGAAGACAGAATTAGGGAGACAGAAGGCAAATAACTGAACACTTCTTTGGAAAGGGATAAATCAGAAAAAAGATCAAAACAAAATTAAGAAATCCTAAGGTTCATGTGGGATACCATCAGAAGGAATAACCTATGTGTAATTGGAATTCCAGAATAGGAAAAGCCAAAGAAAACCACAGAGAAAACTGTCAAAGATTTATTGGAAGAGAATTTTCCTGGTATGATGAAAGATGAGAATATATCTATTCAGGAAGTCTAACAAACCCCAAACAGGATAGACCTCAAAAGAAAATCATCAAGACATATCATCATCAAACTCAGCAAAACCAAAGACAAAGAAGAAATCATGGGAGCAGCACAGAAAAAAATGAAAAGTTACCTACAAAAGGAAATCAATAAGACTAAGCTCGGATTTCTCAGCAGAAACCATGCAGGCAAGAAGACAATGGGATGGTATATATAAAACACTGAAAGAGAAAAATTTCCAACCAAAAATTCTGTACCCTGCAAAACTGTCCCTCAAATATGATGGTGAAATTAGGACATTTCCAGATAAGTAAAAATTAAGGGAATTTGTTAAAAGCAGACCAACCTTACAAGAGATGCTAAAGGAAGTCCTTTGGACAGAGAAGCAACAACAGCCAACAACAACTGACCATTAACACACATGATGATATAACCCACAAACCAACCTAGCTATGGAAGTATCCAAAGTAAAGAAGCTACAAGATTGTAAACAGGGAACCACAGACAATTGACAAATGAGTACCACTGCAAACCAAAAAGAAGGAAAAAGCTGTGTCTTTACAGAACTTCTAGATGGTAGGGAAGTCAAGACAATTACAAGATAGAACAGTCTGTTCTAAACTTGGGAAGAAAACTATAAATCACAGGGTAACCTCAAAGAAAAATAATAAACCTTCACATCAAAATTAAAAAGAGGACCAGCACAAATATTTAGCAAATACTAAAACAATAGCAATGAAGGAAGTAATAACATGATTCATACACAAAACGAGCTCAGCACAGAAGATTACATGGAACAAAGAAATTGACACCACAAAAAAGCACATAAAAAATGACAGCAACAAATTCATATTTGCCTATAATTACATATCTGGCAAGGACTTATCTCTAACGTTTATAGAAAACTCCAACACCTCAACAGCAAAGGAATTAACAATCCAATTGAAAAATGGGCAGAAGACATGAAAAGACACTTCACCAAGGAGGATATTCATGTGGCCAGCTAATACATGAACAGATGCTCACAATCATTGGTCATCAGAGAGATGTAAATCAAAACAACAATGAGATACCATCTCACCCCAGCACTGATGGCAAGGTTCAACGAAATAGAAAATAACAAATGCTGGCAGGGATGTAGAGAGATTGGGACTCTCACACACTGCTGGTGGGACTGTGAAGTGATACAACTACTTTGGAAAGCAATATGGCAATTCCTTAGAAAGCTGAAATTAGAGATACCATTTGACCCAGTAATCCCTTTACTAGGTATATATTCTAGAGTGGTGAGAGCCAGGACAGGAACCGATAAATGCACACTCATGTTCATTGCAGCACTATTTACAATAGCAAAAAGATGAAAACAACCTATGTGCCACCATCAGTGGAAGAGTGGATGACCAAACTATGGTATATACACATAATGGAATGCTATGCAGCACTAAAGAATAATGTGGAGTCTGCAAAACACAGCATAATATGGATGAACTTAGAGGACATTATGCTGAGTGAAATAAGTCATTCACAGAGGGACAAATATAGTATTAGTTTGTTGTTGTGGAGGGTCAAGAAAAGGTTTGTATATGGAGGGAAACTTTCTTTGTTAGTTGCCAGGGGTGTGAGGGGAGAGGAGCAAAAAAAAAAAATGCATTGACTCACGTCACTTTAGTTTTGTGTATTTCACTGTACATAAATTACATTTCAGTAAAATGCATTCAAAAAATAAAGAAAAATCAGTTATTGAAAACCCTATAGAGCACAGTTCTACTCTGACATAATGGGGTCACCATGAATCAACTCCATGGCAACTGGTTGTTTTTAGGGATTTTGCACTATTCCCTTCATCTGGAATACTTCTCTTCTAGATAAGCACATGGTTAATTCCCTCATCTTCTTCAAGTCTTACTCAAATGTCACCTCTTTCTTGACGTCTAACCTGTCCACACTCTTTCTGAAGTTGCATCTTATCCTTCCTCCCAAACCACCACCATCACATGCTCAAATCCCCTTTCCCCACTGTAATCTCACCACCACTACCCATCTGCTGACAATCTGTGTTGGAAAAGGTACAGCCAGATGCTCCTTAGAGGTATGAATCACCAAACTTCATCTCAACGTACTTTTGTCATGTTATTAGAAGTGACCAGTCTGTGGAGAAAGAGTATCATGCTTGGTAAAAGTAGAGGGTCAGAGAAAAAGAAAAAGATCCTCAATGAAATAGATTGACACAGTGGCTACAATGATGGGCTCACACATAGCAATAGTTGTGAGGGTAACACAGGACTGGGCAGTGTTGCATTCTGTTTTGCATAGGTTCACTGTGAGTTGGTACCGACTCAATGGCACCTAACATCTTCTGACATACTGTAATTTACTTATCTAAGATGCTTATTGATAGTCTTTTTCCAGTACAGTATAGGTCTATGCAGGTAGAGACTTTTTACCTGTTTTCTTATTTGCTGTATCCCTATATACATATTGTTTTGAATGAATGAAAGGCTCAGTGAAGTGAGAGACAAAATATTCCTTTGACTGCAAATAATTGTTTCACTGGAGATTGGGAGATTATGGGATAGAGGCAGGAAGTAAGAGTAGAGTTTCATAGATAGAAGCTCCTTCTATGCCCTGGTAAAGAGTGCAGAAATGTGGGGAGACACCAATAAGATTTAAATATGAAATGAGCATGGTCATATTTACATATTAGATCACTCCAGTGGTAGTATGAATGTCCTCTGAGAGTCAGACATACCCAACTTTGTCATTGTTCATCGAAATTTTTAAAAAATAGTTTACATTTTTTCATAAACATGGCCCTTACTAAGTACGTAATTTGTAAAAAGCACAGACTCCCTGGGTTTAAATTCTGTTTCCACCAAGAACTGTAGGACCATGAGCAAATTACTCAGACTCTCTTTGTCTCGTCTATAAACAATATGGATTATAATGGGGTTAATTAGTTGAAATAAGTAAAATACTTAGAAGAGTCCCTGGACATAGTACATACTATGTTTTGTTTTTTTTTAATTCTTATTATTGTTATTTACTGTGCAGTGGAAGAAACCCTAGTGGCGTAACAGTAAAGCTCCCCAAAAGAGTGGCAGTTTGAAATACCTCAGCTGCTCTGCAAGAAAAAGAGTTAACTATCTATATCTGTAAAGATTACAGCCAAGAAAACTCTATGAGACAGTCTGCTCTGTCACATGGGATTGCTATGAATCATAATTGACTCAGTGGCACACAATAGCAACAACACATTGTGTAGAGACTGAGCAAAATTTTTGTTTTCTCGATAGTTTCTACAAGTAACATTTAAATTCATCAGATTAGCAATCCTTTCACAGATAGTATATATATAATATGAAAAGAAGAAAAATAATTATTAGAAGTTATTACCTCCGAATTATAATCTCATTCTCCTTCTAATAATTTTGCATTTTCTAAAATGAGTAAGACTTCCATACTTTAATACTTGTAGCATTTTCAAACACTTTAAATTAGCTAAACCTAGACATGATCATCAAAACAAACACTTCAAGTAATAAGTGTTCTATTGTGTTTTGACTTTAAACTACTTTTGTCTCAGATTTCCACAAATTCCAAACTAGATGAGCAATATTCATTAAAATATCTGATGCTTGTTTTATTTTTTTGGTAGTTTAGATGTCTTTCCTTTAGAACAAAGAGGCAGATTGTCTTCTAGTTGAGACACCTGGAAGGTGCATGAGTACAAAGGCCATGATTCAAAAGTCTGCAGTGCAGTCAACAAGCAATTACTTTTGCATATGATAGGAGTCTGTCAGCTTCAAACACAGGACATTCTTTGGGAAGATTAGTCCAAATTACATTTTATTACATTGGCCCACTTAAATGGCCTAAACTTCATCTACTTCTTATTCTAATGGAATTCCAACTGTGGCATTAATATATTGTTTATGACATGTTTGGAGTTCTTGTGTTATCAGCATGCATTCATGAGAGAAGCTTCAAACAGTATCAGATAACAGTGAGCTGGATGTTGGATGTTATACAGCACAGGGGATTTTATCATCTTGTTGAACCAGTGGCAGTGATTAAATTAAACTGTCTGAACAAAGCTTTTGCATGTCAGACTGTTGAATAGCAAAATGAAAGAGTGACACACTTCAAAGATCAGAGGAAGGAAAAAAGGGCTAGAAAAACAGTATGTAACTCCTTATTTACAGCATTCAGAAACAAAATCAACATTTAAGCACCATTTCAACCTTATTTCACATTTAAACTTTACCGTATCATTCCATTCATTTTCTAGGCACAGCACACCTCCTCACACTCTTTTCCATATAGCATATGTAATTTAGCTTGCAACAATGAACTAATGGTGAGATCTTTTCCAGGGTTTTAGTTTTGTTCTGTTTCACTGTGCAAGGGTTTTTGTTTATTTTAATTTTTAAGTTTTCTCTATTTCCAAATGAGATATTTTAGGAAAAAAACCCAGAGAGACTAAGATATTCCCATAATTTGCAAGCATAAATTTTATTGTGAAGAGACAAATACAAGAGTTTTTATGTCTCACAATAAGAATAAAATAGGAGCTCTGGTAGCGTAGTGCCTAAAGCACTTGACTACTAACCAGAAGGCTGGTGGTTCAAACCCACCAGCCATTCCTCAGAAGGAAGGTTGGGCAATCTACTTCCATAGAGATACTGCCTCAGAAACCTAAGGAGGGATCACTATGAATCGCGTCTGACTCAACAGCACATAACAATAACAATAATTCTTTATAAGAATAAAATAAAAATTTTAAAGTAAGAATTTAATACAATATTATTAAGCTGCAATTGCTTTTCTAAGCAGAAACATTGTGATATAGGAACTCTGAAGAAGTTCATTAACCAGAAAGCTTTTAATCTGAATGCATCTGGGATACAAAATAAGCTTTATAGGAATCCGCATGTTTCCTATCCACTGAGAGTTTTAAATCAACAAAACTGTTCTGACATTTATTTATTATTATCTTTGTTAGTTAAAAAATGATTTTGTTTGTATTAAGAAAAATGTTGTTTCCTCTCAAACAAAATAAAACTGGGAAAAACTCCAGAAAAAGCAAATTGAGTTTCAGTGTTGTTTCCATCATAGAGTCTACATAGTTCCAGGTCTAAATCATTGGCTAGATTGGTGATTTCCTTTCTGCTTAAGACTCTAAGTCAACTATTTAGAATCATTTAAAAAAACTTCAATGGGTCATAGTACTTACAAAAGATAATTTTCAGATCTATTACCCTTTGAAAATTTTATAAGTTTCTATTTTTACTTCAATTTTGATTTATACAAATCCCAGAACGATAAAATAATGCCCATTTTGAAATGATATTGGTTCCCAATAATGTGTCTTCATAATTTAGTTTTTCATTTATCATTTATCAATAAGGGTGATAATCTTTTGTAGAGATTCACTGCTCAGTGACATCCACTAACATTTTAAAGTACAAAATGCTTTAAATTCAATTCCTCTTGAGATGTTTAGTAGCAGAAAAAAGATTATAGAAAAAATGGAACACTCATTTATAGTATCATGAATGGAGCATAAAAATTCTTAAATTCATTGATTACAGAATGTAAGCAGTTATTTTACATGAATATAAACTTGCTCAGAGTTCCATTCATCAGCTGTGTTTTGAGAGTGTAGTTTTAATTAAAATATAGTTAGGGAGAAAGTTATTTTTGGTTTTATCTACTATACAGAGTTTTCTTTTATGTTTATCAAATATATGCTTTTCATTTACTATGTATTCACAACCTTCTATGATCAAAAAACAAAATATATGTAGAGTTTAGATAATATAATTAATAAGCTCTATTATATAAATGTCATCTTTATAGTCTTTATAAAGAAAAAATAAACTTTTCCATCTCCTACACTTTAAAAACATTATTCATTAATTAGGCAATGAAGTAAATCTCAGTGAAGCCAAGAAAGCAGAAAACTTTTATATATTTTTGTATATATTTAATAAATTTTTTTTAAAAAATATTTTTATATATTTGAGCAGTACATAACTAAAACCACACTCCCTGCTGTCGAGTCATTTCTGACTCACAGTGACCCCTCCTTGAGTTTCCGAGGTGGTCTGGTGCCATAGTGCCTAAGGCATTTGACTGTTAACTAGAAGGCTAGTGGTTCAAACTCCCACCTTGGAAGGACGATTGGGCAATCTACTTCCCTAGAGATATCGACTCAGAAACCCAAGGAGGGGTCACTTTGAGTTAGATCCTGCTCCACAGCAGTGAGTATCTCTACAGAAGTATATTTAAAAAAAAAAAAAAAAAAAAAAAACCTCACTGCGGTGAAGTCTATGCAACTCATAGCGACCCCTCCTTGGGTTTCCAAGGTGGTATCTCTACAGAAGTAGATTGCTCAATCTTCTGCTTAAAATGTAATGATATTAGAAATGAGTAACAATTTACATAAACACTCAATAGGAAATTCTAAAACACTCAATAAGTAAATCCTGTTACAAATGCTGTTAAGTGCCATGGAGTCCCCTAGAGTCACAGGAGCCCTCTGTACAACAAAACGAAACACTCCCCAGTCCTGCAGCATCCTCACAATCTTTGCTATGCTTGAGCCCATCATTGTGTCAATCCAGCTCATTAAGGATCTTCCCCTTTTTCACTGGCCCTCTTCATTACCAAGCAGGATACCCTTCTTCAGAGACCAGTCCCTTCTGACAACATGACCAAAGTGACATGAAGTCTCACCGATCTCACTTCTAAGAAGCATTCCTGCTGTACTTCTTCCAAACAGTTTTGTCCATTGTTCTGACAGTTATGGCATTTTCAATATTCACCGCCAACACCACAATTTAAAGTCATCAATTCTTCTTCAGTCTTCCTTATTCTTTTTCCAGCTTTCATATCCATATGAGGCAACTGAAAATACCTTGGATTGGGTTAGACACACCTTAGTATTCAAATACAAAGGTATAATTTGATCACCAAGGTCAAAACTCATGAGGTATCTCCAAAGCAAAACTTTCAAAATGAAGTCATAGCCCTGGATGTTGACATAATTCAAGAAAGAAAAAAAGTAGAGGTATACTCCAGAACAAGGATAGACTCAGCTGAAGCTAATCTTGTACAGACACCACTGATACAAAACATCTGCAGTCATTAAAGAAACAATAGAAGACTGACACAGAGTAATCCCTCACAGACATCACATCTCAACACTATGGGGCTGAGATCCAATAGAGCTACCACCTCAGGATCATAGTACTGGGGGACACCAGACTCAATTGGCACAACAAAATACATAAAAACATTGCTCCACATCATACATTGGTGAGTAGTGACTGGGGTCTTAAAAGCTTTCAAGCAGCCATCTAGGCTGCAGCTAATGGTCTCCCAGTATCGGAAGCGAAGAAGAACACACCAAAAAAAAGGGGGGGGTGCATTTAGAAGCAATTAACCCTAGGACATTATGGCCCTCGAGACCAGAAGAACCGGATGGTGCCCAGCTACCAATGCCAACCACTCAGGAAAGGATCAAATCTGGAGATCCTTGGTAGAGTGAGAGGGAAAACGTGGAACAAAATCCAAAAACTAAATAATGACCAGAATTACTGGTCAGATGAAGTCTGGTGAGACTCCCAATACTATGGTCCTGAAGTACATTCGGCACCTGGAATAAAACTCACCCCCAGGGGCAGGCTCTCAGAGGTTAGAGAGATGCACATGCAGACCACTCAACTCAGGATGCTGCACCCACAAACTCAATGGTAATGCATCCCCTAAAGTGATAAACTATGGGACACCAAAGGACCAACATTCAAACTGAGGAAACGCAGAACAGGAGTGCATGATTATGAGGGGCACACGGGGAGTGTTGCAGGGTAGGGAGGGGAGGAGACTGGGTTGGGGTTTGACATGGTGAATGGGGAATGAAACTAAATATATGTGTGACTTAGAATGTAAAACAAGCTCTTAAAATAAAAATTTTAAAAAAATAAAGTTAATAAGAGCAAAAAAAGTGAAAAAAATAAAGAAAAAAGTAGAACATAAATGAGCACTCAACTAGAGAATTTAGAAGAAACACAAAAACACCTAAAAGAAGAAAACAAGAAGTAATGAACATATATTTAGAAATTGACAAAATATAAACAGAAACCTATGGAATTGATCATTTCATATATGAACTTGTTCTTTAAAAAAAGTTCAGGCAAGAAAGGGAAATCAAAGCCATCCATATTGGTAAGGAAGAAGTCAAATTATCCCTATTTGCTGATGATATGATCCTATACCTAGAAAACCCAAGAGATTCAGTCAAAAACCTACTGGAACTAATTGAGAGATTTAGCAACGTCACAGGATATAAGATCAACATCCAAAAATCAGCTGGATTCCTCTACACCAGCA
>NW_006921799.1:4949666-4951176 GCF_000298275.1 Orycteropus afer afer | reverse complement strand
AACTTTTCACAAGTAGATCGATCTTTTACTTTGAGGCATCTTTGGTGGACTTGAACCTCCAAACTTTTGATTGTTAGCTAAGTGTGTTAATAATTCGCAATACCCACAGACTCCAGTCAAGAACAAGAAGGGGAAATGTAAATATAATATTAAAAACCATGAAATATCTATACCAAAACAAACTCACTGCTGTTGAGTCGGATCTGACTCTTAGTGACCACTCCTTAGGTTTCTGAGGCAGTATCACTATGGAAATAGATTGCCAGTTGGCAATCCTCCTTCCGAGGAGTGGCAACCAGCTTTCTGGTTGGCAGTCACATGCCTTAGACACAAAGCCAATAAATTTCCCTGAAATATCTATAGCACATAGTAAGTCTTCAAATTATCCAAAAAAAAAAAACAAGAATACAAAACACACAAGCCAAAAGAGAGATAGAATTCTTGATGTATTATTGAAAACATGAAAAATTTGCTTGGCAAAAGATATCCCCAACAAATGCAGAAGGTAAGTGATAATCTGGGGAAAATAGCAGCAATATATATAAAAGGCAAAATACCTAAATAAAACAAGAAAAAGCAAATCCCAGAATAAGTAAATATGCTTACAAAGATTTTTAAAATGAATCCTCTTTGACCTACCAATTCTATTTTGAGTAATTTATCTTATAAAGAGGTTTAAAAAGATAGACATAGTTAGATACCTATTGCAATTAAATTGCAAAATAGAAAAATAATAAACAACTTAAAGTCTATTAGTAAGGGACTAAGGGAGAGGAGGTCACAGTACCAACATACAATGAAATAATATTCAGTCATTAAAAGAGTTAACCCAAACCAAAAACCATTCAATCAAGTCAATTCTGACTCATGGTGACCCCATGTATCTCAGAGCAGAATTGCTTCAGTTTTCTAAGAGTTTTCTTGGTTACAGTCTTAATGGAAGCAGATCACCAGGCCTGTAGAATACTTGTCCTACAGAAACTTGTCCTATAGAATATTCCACCTCTGGGTCATTTAACTTGTGAATTGATTTGTATGACTGATTTCTCTATACCATATGTTTTCTTTAACTGGAGGTTAAGTCTGAAGTCTTGATTAGATATTCATATTAGACATTTTGGCAAGAATATAAATCATTTTCTCTGAATAAAGAGATTATAACAAGAGTTCAGTTATATATAATGATATTTACTCCATATAACATTTAATTATTATTTGGATTTTTGAAGTAAACAAGTGTATATGGAATTTTTTAAATAGTTATCTTTTTAAAAAATAGCTACATTTTCCAACTGACCCAGAAGAGATTTAATGGCATAATTATATATTTAAGGAGAAGAGCAAAGATCGTGTATGTATGTGTGTACATTTGTGTGCTTCTATACATACACACAGATATCCATGTAAATATTTATTGAGAAAGGTTAAAAAAAATTAACAAAGGTTGCCTTTGAGAGGGAGATTATTGATTCTCCATATGACAGTCTCATTTCTGCTTTTGTATCATTTT
>NW_006921799.1:4947246-4948841 GCF_000298275.1 Orycteropus afer afer | reverse complement strand
TAGATACAGCTAAAGGGAGCAGGTTAAGCAACTCAGAAAAATTAAAAACCCACCCAGCAGGTGGAACCACAAAGAAGTCATTAGAAATACAAAGGAGGTTGAGGAGGAGGTAAAAAAAAAAAAAAAAAAAATTCAAGGGACCCATAGGCATTAAGATACAGAATAGTTACATTGGTAGTATTTCAAGGTTAGCTAAAGCCACACATGGGGACGAAGATCATACTGGGAAACAGTTCAGGACTCCTGTGACTTAGGCTGTTGTGGAGTCTAGAAAGGAGTACGGGAAAGGGAGGAGAAACTCCCTCCAAAAAAACAAAACCCCAAATCAGACCCACGGCAGTGGGCTCAAGTCCAACTCTTAGAAACACTTTTTAGCACAGAGTGAAACTAAGGCCTGGCATTCTGGGACTTCCATCCACACGGAGGAGGGTGGTCCTTCCTCCAAATGCTCCATTTGAAGACTACTCCAAATGGAGCCAGGGGCTGCAGCTGTCCTTAGCCATGCCTGCATTGCTGATCAGATCCAGCTCTTAGTGACTCTTCCTTGGGTGTCTGAGGCAGTATCAGAAGTAGATTGCCCAACCTTCCTTCTGAGGAGTGGCTAGTGGGTTTGAACCACCAGCCTTCTGATTAGTAGTCAAATGCCTTAGGCACTATGCCACCAGAGATCCTTTGGTTTTTTTTTGGTTAAACACAGAAAATGGGCTTTGGCTTTCTCCCCTTGGGGTCACTTCTTGCACCGTCTCTTTTCTCCTGCATAGGCAATCCAGTGTGTGAGCAGTTTCTCCCACAGTGACCAGCTCCCAGGGCCACTGACTGAACATAACTGGAGGACTCCCTTCTCAAATACCTTACCCTCCCTTCATTTTTCTACTTTCCTCTTGCTAAATTTTTCTTTCTTTCTATCTGGCCACTTACCCCTTTGCATCTTTGTCTTCTTTCATTTTTGCCAAATCGTCATCCCTCTCACCTGCCTACTTTTGTTTTCTTTCTTTTTCTTACATTCTTTTTCTTTTTCCCTTATTTCTTGTCATCAATTTCTATTCTATCTTTCCATCTCTTCTTCTCCTCTTTTCTTTTTTTTGCCTTGCCTCATCCAATGGGAGGAACATTTACCCTCCATGAGTCAGCAATACCTACTACTCCAACCAGTTCACCCAATAGACAAGTAACACCAATGGCTCCTGCACCACAGGATCAATGATAGATAGTGGACAATAGCTGCTCACTCTAACTGCAAATCCTCTTCACAATGAATAGAGACCTGCATCTACATCTCCACCAGTGATTCCAACAACCCAGGAAAAACTAGAGAGTGATCCAGTATAGCCAAGTTAAAAACCAAAGAAGTATACCTCTTCCACACTTTCAGATATATTAAATCAAAGTAAAATATAAAACCATGGTGAAACAAATCAGTACATAACTAGCAAATAAAGATGACTTCAAAAATTCTAGGAAACAACAGATAACTTCAAATCAAACAACAACAACAAAAAAAGACAAGATAGTAGAAACAAGTGTCCAAACTAAAGAATTAGGAAATGTTCCCAAAGAAGAGCAAGTAATAGAACTATCTGATAAGAAATTATATA
>NW_006921799.1:4937004-4947146 GCF_000298275.1 Orycteropus afer afer | reverse complement strand
TGTGTGTGTGTGTGTGTGTGTGTGTATAACCATCCAAGAACTAGGAAACCATAAAGAGAAGCAATGAGAAGACAGACAATACCTTTGAAGAATTCAGGAAAATCATTCAAGAGAAAGATAACAAAATAAATACACAAATAGAAATCATATAAAAGCAGCAATTAGAAATCCAGAAGATGAACACTTCTGGATTTATGAATTATGGAGATAGATAACACATTGGAAGAACAAAAGGGTAGATTAGAACTGGCTGAAGAATACATTTCCCAGCTACAAGACCAATCCCTTGATGCCAGCTTGTATGAGGAAAAATCAGAACAAAGATTTAAGAAAAGTTAAGAAAACCTAAGATTTGTGTTGGAGGTCTGTTGGTATAGTGCCTGAGGCATTTGACTGCTAACCAGAAGGCTAGCAGTTCAAACTCACCAGTCACTCCTGGAAAGGAAGGTTGGGCAATCTACTTCTGTAGTGATACAGCCTTGGAAACCCAAGAAGGGGTCGCTATGAGTCTGATCCAACTTGACAGCAGTGTGTTGCATTGAGTTTGTTAAGAGTTATATGGAATGACATGAAAAGAAATAACATACACCTGATTGGAATCCTAGAACAAGAGGAGGCAAAAAATAAAAAAAATCACTGAGAAAATTGTCCGAAGCTTACTAACAAAAAATTTCCCCCATATCATGAAAGAAAAATAGATATCAATCAAAGAAGCTCATTGAACCCCCTACAGGATAGACTCCAAGAGAAAGTTACCAAGATCAAACCAGAAATGTTTAAAAAAAAAAAAACAAAAAAAAAGTCACTAAGACATATCATAATCAAAGACAAATAGCATAATCAAAGGCAAAGAAAGAATTTTGGGAGCATCTTGGGAAAAACTAAATGTTACTTAAAACAGGCAGCGAATAAGACTAAACTCTGTTTTCTCAGCAGACCCCACACAGGCAAGAAGGTAATGGGATGGCATATATAAAACCTTGAAGGAAAAGAATTGCCAACCAAGAATTATATATCCAGTTACACTACACCTCGAATATGACTGTTAAATCAAGACATTACCAGACAAACAGAAATTAAGAGAATTTGTGAAAACCAGACCAACCCTACAAGAAATGCTAAAGGAAGTCCTTGCGATAGAAAATCCACAACAAAGAACAATAAATTATAATCAAGACACTTGACTCCCCCCCACCCAGAAACCAACCCAGAAAAAGATTCTCAAAACAAACTCACAAAAAAATGTACATAGAAAAAGAGGGGAGTCAATCTGCAGATGACACCAGCAACAAAGCAGATAGAGGGAATAAAAGTTTTAATTATAAAATTAAATTTAATTAATTTAATTTCTCTTCAAATGAAGAGAAAGCCAGGACAATGTATTTGTAGAACAGACTGTTCCAAACTTAGAGAGATAAGAATTTACTACAGGGTAACCACAAAAAAATTAACAATCCTCTAACCAAACTAGGAAGGAGAAATTCACAAAGGCTTCTTAATCACAAAACCAGTAATAAGGAAGAAAAGAGAAAAAAGTACTTCATAACAAGATGAACTCAGCACAGAAAAATATTTGGAACGAAGAAATCACCAACATCACAATAAAAAACACAATAAAATGACAGCAATAAATTCATACCTATCACTAATAATATTCAATGTGAATGGACTAAATGCACCACTCAAGAGAAAGACAGTGGCAGTTTGGATAAGAAAAGAAGACCCATCAATTTGCTGCAAAAAGAGACCTACCTTAGACACAAAGATAAAAATAAATTATAAATCAAAGGGTGGAAAAAATATATCAAGCTAATGGCAACCAGGAGCTCTGGTGGTGTAGTGTCTAAGGCATTTGACTGCTAACCAGAAAGCTGGTGGTTCAAACCCAACAGCCTCTCCTTGGAGGGAAGTTTCGGCCATCTACTTCCATAGTGATACCATTTCAGAAACCCAAGGAGGGGTCACTGTAAGTTGGATCCAACTCAATGGCAGTGATTTGGTTTTGATAATGGCAATCAAAAGAGAGCAGGAGTGGCAACGTTAATTTCTGATAAAATAGACTTCCAGGTGAAAACCATCATAAGGGACAAAGAAGGGCGCTATATAATGATGTTAAAAAAAGAGTCAATTTACCAAGAGGATATTGCCATAATAAATATCTATGCACCCAAAGAAAGAGCTCCAAAATACATAAAGCAAAAATTAACTGAATTGAAAGGAAAAATAGACAATTCTACAACAGTAGTAGACTTTAACATATCACTTTCAAGGAAGGACAGAACAATCAGGGAAGAAAAAAAAAACTCGAGATACAGAAGATCTCAACAACACAATCAACTAACTTAACCTCATAGACATACATAGAGCAATCTACCCAATAAAAGCACAATACACATTCTTCTCCAGTGCACATGGATCATTCTCCAGAATAGATTATGTGCTAGGCCACAAAACAAGCCTCAAAAAATTAGAAACATTGAAATACTATAAAGCGACCTCTTGGAAAACCATGCTATAAAATTAGAAATCAATAATAGGAAGACCAAAGGAAAAAAATCAAATATGTGGAGACTGAATAATACACTACTCAAAAACTACTGAGTGTATATATGGAAGGAAGCTTTCTTTGTTGATTACTAGGGGTGGGAGGGGAGGGGAGGGAACACTGCAAAAATTAAAAAATAAAAAAAAAGGAAATTTAGTAAAAAAAAAAAACTACTATGTAACAGAAGAAATAAAGTATGAAATAAAAAAGAAAAATGGCTAGAAACAACTGAGAATGAAAATATAACTTCCCAAAACCTTTGAGACACAGTGAAAACAGTGATCAGATAGCAATTTATAGCAATAAATACATACATCAAAAAAGAAGAAAGTATCAAATCAACATTTTAACTCAACAACTGCAACAATTAGAAAAAGAGCAACAAAAGAAACCTACAGTATCCAGAAGAAAGGAAATAATAAAGATCAGAAATAAGTGAAACAGAAAAAAAAAAAAAAGAGAGAGAGAGAGAGAATATCAATAAGATAAGAAGCTGGTTCTTCTAAAACATTAACAAAATAGACAAACCCCTGGCTAATTTAACAAAAGAAAAGAAAGGATGATGCAAATAAATGAAATGGGTGACATCAAAGCAGAACCAACTGAAATAAAAAGGATAATAACAGAATATTATGAAGAACTGTAGGTACTCCAACAGATTCAAGAACCCAGAAGAGATGGACAAATTTCTACAAACATAATACCTACCTGAAGTAACCCTGTCTGAGACAGAATATTTGAACAGACCCATAACAAAAGAAGAAATTGAGAAGGTTATTAAAAACTCCCCACACAAAAAAAGTCCTGGCCCAGACAGCTTCACTGGACAAGTCTATCAAACATTCAGAGAAAAGCTGACACCTATACTACTCAAACTATTCCAGAACATAGAAAATGACAGGATACTCCAAAATTCATTCTATGAAGCAAGCATCACCCTGATAGTAAAACCAGGTAAAGATACCACTGAAAAGGAAAACTACAGACAAATATTCCTCATGAATATAGACACAAAAATCTTCAACAAAATCCTAGCCAACAGAATCCAACAATATATAAAAATAATAATAATACACCATGACCAAGTGGAATTCATACCAGGTATGCAAGGATGATTCAATATCAGAAAAACAATCAATGTAATCCATCACACTTAAATAAAACAAAAGAAAAGAACCATATGATCACATCAATTCATGCAGAAAAGACATTTGATAAAATCCAACACCCATTTCTGTTCAAAACTCTCAGCAAAATAGGAATAGAAGGGAAAATTCTCAACATAAAAAAGGACACAAATGCAAAACCAACAGCCAACATTATTGTCAATAGAGAAAGACTCAAAGCCATTCCCCTTGAGAATGGAAACCAGAAAAGGATGCCCTCTATCACCACTTCTATTTCACATTGGAAGTGCTAGCCAGGGCAATAAGGCAAGAAAGAGAAACAAATACATCCAAACTGGCAAAGAAGTAAAGTGATCTCTATTTGCAAATGACATGATCCTGTACATAGAAAACCCAAGAAACTCAGCAAGAAAATTAACTGGAACTAATACAACAATTCAGCAAAGTGACAGGATACAAGATCAATGTATAAAAATCAGTTGGATTCCTCTACATCAACAAACAGATCCCTGAATAGGAAATAAGGAAAACAATGCCATTTATAACAGCTACCAAAAAGATAAAATACTTAGGAATAAATCTTACCAGGGACACAAAAGACCTATACAAAGAAAACCACAAAACACTACTATAAAAGACCTACATAAACAGAAGAACATGCCATGTTCACAGATAGGAAGACTGAATATTGTGAAAATGTCAATACTACCCAAAGCAATCCATACATTCAAAGCAATCCTGATCCAGATTCCATCAGCATTCTGTAAGGACATGGAAAAACCACTCACTGACTTTATATGGAAAGGAAAGAGACCTCAGATAAGCAAAACATTGCTGAAGAAGAAAAACAAAGTAGGAGGTCTCACACTCCCAGATCTCAAAACCAACTGTGCAGCCACAGTAGTCAAAACAGTGTGGTATTCTTGAGGGGGTTCAGGGCAGGAGATCTTGGATAGAATGGGAGAATAATGTGGAACAAAACTCAAAATCATAAAAAAACAAAAAAACGACCAGGTTTGCTGGTCTGATACACTCTGGTGAGACCTCTAAGATTATGGGTCCCAGTTACCCTTCAGGCCTAGAACAGAACTCACTCCTGTGGCTTCCAATGAAACAATAGACAAGCATATGGGATGAACATTTACATCAGGTAGACACACTCCTTGGAGTGATCAATCGTGGGAGAACAGAAGGGCCATGTTTGCACAGGGAGATAGTTCTGGGTCAGGAGTGCATGGGAGAGAAGAACACAGGGAAGAGGTAACCACAGGGAAGAAGTGGGAAGAGAACGGTTACATTGTGGGGAATTGCAGTCAATGTCATGAAACAAAATGTGTATGAAATGCTGTATGGAAAATGAATTTGTTCTGCAAACTTTCCCCAAAATCACAATAAAAATTTTAAGAAAAATTAGGGAACTCAAAGGAAAATCTTTAAATCTTTTGTGAAGAATTAAAATTAAATAATAAAAAATTAAATTAAAATTAAAATGCCATCATTCATTGTTTTTTTGGAACCTGGGGTGTTTATCATTTAAAATAAAGGTTTGACTTCACCTAAAAATTAAACATAGTATTTTTACAATGATAGACAAATAGACCAATGGAACAGAATTGAGAATCCAGAAAAAAAAACCATCCATCTGTGGACAATTGATCTAAGACAAAAGGCCAAAACAAATGGTGCTGTCAAAATTGGATATCCACTTGCAGAAAAATGAAACAAGATCCATACCTCACACCATAGCCAAAAACAAACTCAAGTGGGATCAAAGACTTAAATGTAAAACCCAAAGCCGCAATGTTCATCAAAGATAAAATTGGGGCAAACCTAGGGGCTCTAATTCATGGCATAAATAGACTATCAAGCATAATCCAAAATGCACAAGCAGCAGAAGAGAAACTAGATAACTAGGACCTTTTAAAAATTAAATTATTATGTGCATCGAGAGGCTTCTCCAAAAAAGTAGAAAGAGATTGGGAAAAAATATTTGGCTATGACATATCTGACAAGAGCCTTATCTCTAAATTTATAGAAAACTTCAACACCTCAATACCAAAAAGACAAACAATCCAATTCAAAAATGGGCAAAGGACATGAACAGACATTTCAATAAAGATATACAGGCAGCCAACAAACACATGAGGAAATGCTCATGATCATTAGCCATTAGAGAGATGCAAACCAAAACAACAATGAAATATCATCTCACCTCATCAATAATAGCAAAGTTCAACAAGACAGAAAATAACAAATACTGGCAAGGGCAGTGAGAGAATGGAACTCTCATACACAGCTGGTGGTATAAAATGGTACACCTACTTTGGAAAATGGTATGGTATTTCCTTAAAAAAACTGAAAATGAAAATACCTTTTGTTATTTCCATTATTAGAAATATATCTTAAAGAACTGAGATCGAGGACATGAATAGACATATACACACCAATGTTCACTGCAGCACTATTCACTATAGCAAAGAGATGAAAACAACCTAAGTGGCCCTCAACAGATGAATGGATACATCATACTATGATATATTCACACAATGAAATACTATGCAACATAAAGAATAATGAAGAATCCATGAATCACCTCATAACATGGATGAATTTCGAGGACCTTATGCTGAGTGAAATAAGTCAATCACTAAAGGACAAATATTGTATGAGTCCATTATTGTAAAAAATGAAAGAAAGATTACTCAGGGAAGGTAATTCACTTTGTTGATTGTGACAGATGGAGGGAAATTTCTGACTAGTTGGGGATCACATGTTGATTTGGCTGAGGGGAAAGGTGGTATGGCAAGAGTATGTGACCAGCACAGTGACAAAGGGGAAAGGGAAGACACAGAAGCATGTACAAAAGATCTAGACAACAAAGGCAAATGCTATTACATACACAATACTGCATTACCAGTGGCAGCGAACACTAGGCTATGGGCAAAAGTATAGACAGGTAAGAAGATTAGGTGGGGGTAGGCAAACAGGAATATACCCAAGACCAAGGGTAGATTTGGCTGAAAATAGTCTTACATATGTACTTGTACTACAAAATTAACCAAATACACTACAGAAGTAACAGAGGACATGGTTGGAGTAGCTTCTCAAAGATAATACAACATCTTGAGGGAGCAAGTCACCTGGCCTGCAGGCTTGGGACCATAGTCTCAAGGGAAATTATGCTCAATTAACACAAAATAGCACATGAAAATCTTGTTCTACATCCTACTTTGGTGAGTAGTGAGTGGGGTCTTAAAAGCTTCAAGTGGCCATCTAAGTAATGCAACTATTGCACTCCTCCCACCTGAAGCAAAGAAGAGTGAAGAAAATCAAAGTCATTTGGAAACAATTAGTCCAAAGATAAGATGGACTATGAGGACCTCAGCCTTCACAACCCTGAGACCAGAGGAACTAGATGGTGTCCAGCTATCAATGCCAACCACTCAGAAAGAGATCAAAATTGGATGCATGGAGTGGGAGGAAAAATGTCAAACAGAATTCAAAAACACAAAAATAACCAGAATTACTGATTGGACAGAGACTGGCGGAACCCCCAAGACTATGACCCCAGGTTACCCTTCAAGCTGGAAATGGACTCACTTCCATGGATTAGCTCTCAGTCCAAAAGTGGAAAAACCTACAAGCCGAACACCTACATCAGGGAGATGCACCTACCTACTCTAAAGAGATGCACCCTTTAAGTCATTCAACCATGAGACATCAGAAGGGCAGCATTCACATAGAGGGAAACCTGGACAGACAGGAATGCATAGATAAGAAGGGCACAGAGAAGAGGTAGTCACAGGGAGGTGATGGGAACAAAGCTTTGTATGGTTGGGGATTGTAATCAGGGCCATGAAAGCAAATGTATGTGAACTGTTGAGAGTAAAACAAATCTGCTTGGTAAATCTGCACCCAAATCACAATAAAAAAAATTATATTTATATATATATATATATATATATATACACACACACACATAGGAGCTCTAGTAGGGTAGTGCCCAAAGCACATGACTGCTAACCAGAAGGCTGACAGTTCAAATCCACCAGCCACTCCTCAGAAGGAAGATGGGGCATTCTACTTCCGTAGTGATACCACCTTGGAAACCCAAGGAGGGGTCGCTATGAGTCAGTCCGACTCAACAGCATGTAACAACAGGAACAACAGTAGCATAGTGCCTAAGGCATTTGACTGCTAACCAGAAGGCTGGTGGTTACCATGTGAGTCAAATTGACTCCACGGCAGTGAATTTGGTTTGGTTTAGTTTTTAGGGAAAGTCACAGAGTTTTGCCATACTAGTAATGGTCTGGGTTAAAATAGGATTGATTGTATCAACTAATTGCTAAATACAAGTTTCAAAGATCTTTAGCATCATCTTCCTCTTCCTACTGTTTCTTTCGAATCACTCAGTTAACAAATAGGTCAGAGGTAAATTCCAAACAATAAAAAACAAATTTGATGTTATATTAGCTTAAGAAATATCTGCATCCCAAGTGGTTACAATTTGTTTTCTTTAAATTCTAGAATCTTTTTTCACACATAAAGAAGCTAACTGAAGTAAGCTAACCACTTGTTGGTGCTCGCTCTCTCTCTCTTTACCATTTTCCCCAAGGTTTAAGTTGCAAAATTCATTTGGAAGCACCTACTGCAGGGCTTTAGCTCTACATAGGAAGCCCTCTGCATGGTGATTAGTCATTTCCTTATACTGTCTGTGAGACCCACAGAAAATCTCACATCATGGTCACTCCTAACTGATTGACTGGTTGACACTAGAGTTTTAAATAAAAGCACATTAAAACATCCCAAAGTCCTTTATCCACAACTCCAAAACCCCAAAAGTTCTGAAAACTTAAATTTGGTTTTTAAAACCCATTTGCTGACAAAAATCTGACTTGATCTGGACTCATTTGGCAAGGAAAAAAAACTGACCTGAACTGAACTAAGGCTTGTTGTGTTGTTGTTATGTGCCGTCGAGTCAGACCTGACTCATAGCGACCCCTCCTTGGGTTTCGGAGGGGTATCACTACGGAAGTCGATTGCCCCATCTTCCTTCCCAGGAGTGGCTGGTGGGTTTGAACCGCCAGCCTCCTGGTTAGCAGTCAAGTGCCTTAGGCACTATGCTACCAGAATTAAGGCTACTTAATCTTTATTTATTCTAGTTAGTGCTAATATCCATTTGTTTTGCCGCATAAATATCATTATGTTTTATTATAGGATGCTGCCAAAGTTTACACTGGGATGTTCTGCAATGTATTGCCTATGTTCCTTTCTGTCTTTCAAAATCCAAAATATCCAGAATTCTACACACAAAAGATTGTGCTGTAGAATATTTTTGCATTTCCCATGGTCGATATCATCATTTACGATGACATGGAGATGTTTTTCCCACAAATTGTAATGCTGAAAATATTTTGTTTCTAATTAATTTTAATTCAATTAAGCAAGGAAATGAAACACTGATGAGTCTAAATTCTTTACTGACTGTCTCAGAGTTAGGTACCTTCACTTTCTCATCTCCTCCAGCCACCAGTGGGGAAGATGCAAAAAAAAAAAAAAGCTTAAAAAGCCTAAGAGGTTCTGGAAACCCTTCCAAACAAAAAACAAACCAGCTGCTGTCAAGTCAGTTTGGACTCATAATAACCATAGGTGTTTCACAGTAGACCTGTGCTTCATAGGGTTTTCAAGTCAGAAACAGACTGTCAGAGCTTTTTTCCAAGTCACCTCTGTATTGAGTTTGAACCACCAAACTTTCATAGCACTTAAATATTTGCACCACCCAGGGACTCTTAGGCAACTCTTTAGGATCTTTGAAAGTGAAGTTTATTCTACTATCCACCACTTGTATCCTCATTTCTAGATTGCATGTGACCTATATGTTACCCTTTGGATTTCTGTACTAAGATCTTAAAGGGGCCTCCAGTACAAGGATGTCCTATTATAAAATAAATTAGACTGAGAAAATATGCTGCTGTGATTTAAGCTTTGACGACATCCTTCACATTTAATCTGAATCTAAAGCATGTGCAGACTTCTAGCCAAATACAAGAAATATTTTTGTATTATTTGCATAGCTACCAAACTCTATCCAATACTATTTTCCCTGTGAAATGCCACTTTCCTATAAAAAAAAAAATGCTTCATTTAACTTTGATTGTATCATTTTACCAAAACATCATGTGCTATACTTTAGTAATACTTATTTTTTTATTAATTTTTCTATAATTAATTACTTTTTCTTCCAAAGAGTTAAATACATTTTTAAATTAACCTTTAAATAATTCCATATAAGAATGTTTAAGATGTTTTACTATCAGAAATAAGAAGGAAAATCTGGAACAATAGAAAGAAAGGGGAAGCAGTTACCCAGTGATAAAGAATGAAACTCTAGAAGATTGGCATATTCACCTGGGGACTTCCCTATTTCCTTCTGAGAGTGTCTGTAAGATGACATTCTATGTGTCACCAAT
>NW_006921799.1:4934565-4935409 GCF_000298275.1 Orycteropus afer afer | reverse complement strand
TTGGGCAATCCTACTTCCATAGTGATACTGCCTCGGAAACCCAAGGAGGGGTCGCTATGAGTCAGGTATGACTCGACGGCACATAACAACAACAACATAGTACAACAGAATGAAACTTTGCCCAGGTACGTCCCATTTTCATGCTGAGTCCATTGTTGCGGCTATTGTATCAACACATCCCTTTGAGGGTTCCCCTTGTTTTTGTTAACTTTACAGAGCATAATGTCCTTTTCTAGCAATTGGTCTTTCCTGAAAATGTGTCCAAAATAAGTGAGCCATTCTCACTCCTAAGGGTATGTTGGTTGAAACCAGTTGTCAATATAGTTTGTATTCAAGGGGATGGTGTTACCCAAGGATATGAACACCAGGAGGCAAAAACCACTGGACATTTACTTAGGGGCTGACTACCACAGATTTCCTGGAGAAGGATATCATGCATGGTCAAGTGAAGGGTCAGCTATAAAAAGGAAGACCTTCAACAAGATGGATTGACACACTGACTGCAATGATGAGCTCAAGTATAGCAAAGACTGTGCAGATGGTACACTACCTGGCAGTGTTTCATTCTGTCATACATAGGGTCGATATGAGTTGGAGCCAACTTGATGGCACCTAACAACAGCCACCACAACCATAGAGTGGATAAACTTTTTATAGTTCATAGTCTGCATTGTTAGAAATTTTTTGCAATGACTAAATAACTTTTGCAGGTAAAGATGTGTGATGATTTTTTTTAATCCAGAATTAGTGTAAAAATGACAGTTAATTCCTGCCTTCTGATTCTTAATTCATAGAATTTCATGTTCATATACCATTCTCAACTTGTCCATTGTCCTTGTTCTTT
>NW_006921799.1:4931941-4933420 GCF_000298275.1 Orycteropus afer afer | reverse complement strand
CTGAAAGTGAAAATGACTTGAAGCACTTACTGATGAAGAATAAAGACTACAGTCTGAAGTATGGATTACACCTCAACATAAAGAAAACAAAAATCCTCACTACTGGACCAATAAGCAGCATCATGATAAATGGTGAAAAGATTGAAGTTGTCAAAGATTTCATATTGCTTGGTTCCACAATCAACACCAATGGAAGCAGCAATGAACATATCAGACAATTTATTGCACTGGGCAAATCTGCTGCTAAAGCCTTCTTTCAAGTGCTGAGGAACAGAGATGTCTCTTTAAAAACTAAAGTGTGTCAGCCCAATCCATGGTATTTTCAGTCACCTCATATGCATGTGAGAGCTGGACAATGAATAAGGAAGACCATAGAAGAGTTGATGCTTTTGAGTTGTGGTGTTGCCAAAAAGTACTGAAAGTACCATGAACTGCTAGAACTAACAAATCTGCCTTGGAGGAAGTGCAGTTGGAATGCTCCTTGGAAGCAGGAATGGCCGGACTTCATCTCACTTTCTTTGGTCATGTTGTCAGAAGGGACCATTCCCAGGAAAAGGATATCATACTTGGAAAAGTGGAGGGTCAGAAAAAATGGGTGAGGCCCTCAACGAGATGGATTGACACAGTGGCTGCAATGATAGGCTCAGGTATAGCAAAGATTGTGAGGCTGGTGAAGGACCAGGCAGTGTTTTGCTTTGTTGTATATAGGGTCACTGTGAGTTGGAGCCGACTCAATGGCACCTAACAACAACAACAGCATGCTTCATTTGACATCATATTTCCAACTGTGCCATCAAAATTCATTAGAATTGGACCTACTTTATTGTAGTGACTCACTTGACTGTCTCCAGGATTGGTAGTTTAACCTCTAACTGTACTTTACAATTTTCCATTTGCATTGCAAAACAGCAAAGGTAGGTCAACACCAGAGAGGGGTATTGCTGTTTTAATTCCATGTAAGTGCTAGTATCTTCTCCAGAAAGATCTGAGCCAAATGTTTCACTAGTTATATTAGACATTTCTTGTGAAAAGTTGAATTAACTGGTACCATACTTATTATTTATTCAAGAGATGTAGAAAACCAAAGAACAAACCCACTGCCATCAAATCTTTTCCAACTCATAGCAATCCTTAGAACAGAGTAGAACTGTTCTACAGTTCTTAGATACATAGGGTTTCCAAGAATGTAAATTTTTACAGAAGCAGACTGCCTGATCTTTCTCCCATGGAGTGAACCACAGACCTTTTGGTTAGCAGCTGAATGCTTTAACCACTATGCCATCGAAACTCCTTTAAGAGATCTAGCAGCAGCCCTAAAAGATTGGTGCCATAAGAGCTGACCAACCAGCTCACCCCTTAGTCCTTTGCAAGCAGTTGAGAACAGGGAAGTACAGAGAGCTATAAAGAAAAGCAGATGCCTGATACAGTAGCCACCATAAGTAAGAAAGCATGAGATGGAGAAAAGAAAAAAAAAAAAAA
>NW_006921799.1:4916976-4931426 GCF_000298275.1 Orycteropus afer afer | reverse complement strand
AGTCGTTTCCGACTCATAGCGACCCCATGCACAGCAGAATGAAACACTGCCCGATCCCGCGTCAGCTCCATGATCGCTGCTATCCTTGAGCCCATCATCACAGCCACCATGTCAATCCATCTCGTTGAAGGCCTCCCCCTCTTTCGTCGACCCTCCACCTTACCAAGCATGAGATCCTTCTCCAGGGAATGGTCCCCTCTGACAACATGACCAAAATAGGTGAGACGAAGTCTGGCCATCCTGGCTTCCAAGGAGCATCTCAGCTGCACTTCTCCCAGGACAGATCTGTTAGTTCTTTTGGCACTACCTCACTACCTCATTACCTCACAATGGGGTAGTCGTTATTAACTCCATTTTATACATGAAGATATAAGAATTATATAAACCTCAGTGGATATTTAAACAAAGAAAGAAAGAAAGAAAAGAAAAGAAAGCCATGGACAATTAGTCTTGCATGTTTCTCTAGGATTTTTTTTTCCATTATACATAAATTGATATGCATCTTATGCAAATATTTAGTGAATTCCCAAATAGTTACATTGATAATATTTTTAGTAAGTGGTTTCCATAACTCCAGGGCAAATTTAGATGTATGAACATTTACTAAGTAATGAGTGATATGTATGCATAAATCAATTCAGGAGAGACTATTTAATCATTTTAACTATAGCAACAAACTTACAATATTATTAGGCGTATGATTATCATTAGACATATGATAACATAGGAACGGAAGTTTTCATCTTTTAGGGAATTAGAAGCATTCACTATCTAAACCTCCTTGTGTTATTTTTACCTGATATTTTCTCAGTGTAATATTTTATCAAAGTATTATTATTTGAAATCAGCAGTAATGGCTTTTTAGGAGGGGCAGTTTAATGTGGTGCTTAAGAACACAGAATGGAAGAAAATGGAGAAAGAGTCCAACACTTTGCTCGGTTCAAATCTGAGCCCAGCCATTGACCTTAGGCAACTAAATTAAACTCTGTGTACCAGTTTTCTCATTCATAACTTGTTGCTGCTGTTGTTAACTGCTGTTGAGTCAGCTCCCAGGTAACGGTGACCTCATGAAAAACAAAACAAAATGTTGCCCAGTCCTGTGCCATCCCTACAGTTTGTCATGGATTGAACCATTATGGTCTATAGGGCTTCCCCTGACTGATTTTTGGAAGTAGCTCACCAGGCCTTTCTTCTTACTCTGTCTTAGTCTGGAAGTTCTGACAGACAGATGGTGGCTGAGCTTGAGGTGCACTGGTCAGGAATCAAAATCAGGTCTCCTGCATGGAAGGAAAGAATTCAACCGCTGAACAACCAGTGCCTCATTCATAATGTGTTGTTGTTGTTGTTAGGTGTTGTCAAATCAGCTCCAACTCACAGCGACCCTAGGTACAACAGAATGAGACACTGCCTGGTCCTGCACCAGCCTCACAATCCTTGCTCTACCTGAGCCTATCTTTGCAGCCACTGTGTCAATTCATCTCATTGAGGGTCTTCCCTTTTTTTGCCAACCCTTCACTTTACCAAGCATGATATCCTTCTCCAGGGACTGGTCCCTTCTGACAACATGACCAAAGTAGGTGAGACGAAATCTGGTCATTGTTGTTTCCAAGGAGCCTTCCAATTGCATTTCCTCCAGGACTATCTTCTGGCACTCCACTGTACTTTCAGTATTTTTTGCCAACACCACAGCTCAAATGCATCAACTCTCCTTATTCATTATCCAGATTTCACATACATATGAGGCAACTGAAAATACCATGGCTTGTGTTAGACTCACCATAGTCTTCAAAGAAACGTCTTTGCTCTTCACCACGTTAAAGTGGTCTTTTGCAGCAGATTTGGCCAGTCTGATTTCTTGACTGCTGCTTCCATTGGTATTGACGGTGAATGCAACATGAAATCTTCGACAACTTCAATCTTTTCTCCATTAATCGTGAAGCTGTTTATTGGACCAGTTGTGAAGAATTTTATTTTCTTTGTGTTTAAATGGAATCCATATTACAAAGTGTAGTCTTCAGTCTTCCTCAGTAGGTGCTTCAAATCATCTTTGCTTTCAACAAAGTTGTGTCGTCTGCATACCACTGGTTGTTAATGAGTCTTCCTCCAATCCTGATGCCACATTTTCCTTCATACAGTCCATCTTCTCAGATTATTTGCTCATCAAACAGATTGAATAAGTATGGTGAAAGGATACAAGCCTGACACACTCCCTTCTTGATTTTAAACCATGCAGTATCCCTTTGCTCTGCTCGAGTGACAGCCTTCTGGCCTCTGTACAGATTCCTCATGAGCACAATTAAGTGTCTGGAATTCCCATTCTTCTCAATGTTATCCATAATTTGTTATGATCCACACAGTCAAATGCTTATGCATAGTCCATAAAAAACAAGTAATCATCTTTCTGGTATTCTTTACTTTCAGCCAAGATCCATCTGACATCAGCTATTATATGCCTCATTCCGTATTCTCTTGAATCCAGCTTGCATTTCTGGAAGTTCCCTGTCAATATACTGCTGCAACTGTTTTTTAATTATCTTCAGCAAGATTTTACTTGCGTGTGATATTAATGATATTGTTTTATAATTTTCACATTCTGCTGTATCACTTTTCTTTGGAATGGGTACAAATATGGATCTCTTCCAGTCAGCTGGCCAGGTAGCTGTCTTCCAAATTTCTTAGCATAAATGAGTAAGTGTTTTTTGAAACATTTCAAAGGGTATTCTGTCAATTCCTGGAGCCTTGTTTTTCTCCAATTCTGTCAGTGCAGCTTTGATATCTTCCTTCAATATGATTGGTTATTGGTCATATGCCATCTCCTAAAATAAATGAACATCAATCATTTCTTTTTAATACAGTGACTCTGTGTATTCCTTCCATCTTCTTTTGATATTTCCTGCATCATTCAATATTTTACCCATAGAATCTTTCAATATTGCAACTGAAGGCTTGAATTTTTTCTTCAATTCTTTCAGGTTGAGAAATGCCAAATCTTTGAACATTTCATTATTATAATTGACTTTGTCTTCTCAAGCTATCCTTTGAAATCTGCTAAGCTCATTTATCTTGTCATTTCTTCCATTTGCTTTAGCTACTCTCCATTATAGAACAAGTCTCAGAGTCTCTTCTGACATCCATTTTGGTCTTTTTTTTCCTTTTCTGTCTCTTTAATGACCTTTTGCTTTCTTCATGTATGATGTTCTTGATGTCATCCTACAAGTCATCTGGAAAATCATTGGTCATTGGTGTTCAATGTGTCAAATCTATTCTTCAGATCATCTCTAAAGTCAGGTGGGATATAATCAAGGTCATGTTTTGGCTTTTGTGGTCGTGTTTTAATTGTCTTCAGCTTCAACTTGAACTTGCATATGAGCAGTTGATGCTCTGTTCCACAGTCAACTTCTGGCCTAGTTTTGAAGATATTGAGCTTCTCCATCGCCTCTTTCCACAGATGTAGTCAAACCGATTCCTGTGTATTCCATCTGGTGAAGTCCACGTGTATAGCCACTGTTTATGTTGTTGAAAAAAGGTATATGCAATGAATAAGTCATTGGTCTTGCAAAATTCTATCATGCCAGCTCCAGTATCATTTCCCTCACCAAGGCCATATTTTCCAACTACTGGTGATTCTTCTTTATTTCTTACTTTCACATTCCAATCACCAGCAATAATCAATAAATCTTGATTGCATATTTGGTCAATTTCAGACTGCAAAGTTGATAAAATCTTCAACTATTATTTAAATTTACACACCAACCGCTGCAGCCAAAGACAAGGAAATTGAAGATTTTATCAACTTTGCAGTCTGAAATTGTAACTGAGGAGCTCTGATAGCATAGTGGCTAAAGCACTTGACTGCTAACCAGAAGGCTGGCGGTTCAAACCCACCAGCCACTCCTTGGAAGGAAGGTTGGGCAATCCTACTTCCATAGTGATACTGCCTCGGAAACCCAAGGAGGGGTCGCTATGAGTCAGGGCCAACTCGACGGCACATAACAACAACAACAGCAACAGTATTAACTGCTCTTCCTTGTAGGCATATAGATATTATCCTATCACTGATGGCATTGTACTTCAGGAGAGATCTTGAAACATTCTTTGTGATGATGTATTTGATGCCATTCCTCTTCAAAAAAAAAAAAAAATGTCATTCTTGTCATAGTAGATCATGCGATTATCTGATTCAAAATGGCCAAAACCAGTCCATTTCAGCTCACTAAAGCTAGGATATCAATCTTTATGTGTTCCATTTCATTTTTGACAACTTCCAATTTTAGTAGGTTCATATTTCATACATGCCACATTCTGATTATTAATGGATATTTGCAGCTGTCTCTTCCAATTTTTAGTCATGTCTCATCAGCAAAAGGAAGTCCTGAAAGCTTTACTCCATCCTTTTCATTAAGGTCAACTCTACTTTGAGGAGGCAGCTCTTCCCCAGTAGTATTTTGAATGCCTTCCAATCTGAGGGTCTCATCTTCCAGCACTATATCAGAATGTTTCAGGGTGAAATGTGGTTTCATCCACAAAGTTTTCTAGTAATACATCAGACAGTGTTTCACTGCTGTTCATAAGGTTTTCACTGGCCAGTTCTTTGAGAAGTAGATGGTCCCTTCCTTTGTCCAAGTCTGTCTTAGTCTGGAAGCTGGAAAATGTGGCATCAGGATTGGAGGAAGACTCATTAACAACCAGTGGTATGCAGACGACACAACTTTGTTGAAAGCAAAGATGATTTGAAGCACCTACTGAGGAAGACTGAAGACTACACTTTGTAATATGGATTCCATTTAAACACAAAGAAAATAAAATTCTTCACAACTGGTCCAATAAACAGCTTCACGATTAATGGAGAAAAGATTGAAGTTGTCAAAGATTTCATGTTGCATTCACCGTCAATACCAATGGAAGCAGCAGTCAAGAAATCAGACTGGCCAAATCTGCTGCAAAAGACCACTTTAACGTGGTGAAGAGCAAAGACGTTTCTTTGAAGACTATGGTGAGTCTAACACAAGCCATGGTATTTTCAGTTGCCTCATATGTATGTGAAATCTGGATAATGAATAAGGAGAGTTGATGCATTTGAGCTGTGGTGTTGGCAAAAAATACTGAAAGTACAGTGGAGTGCCAGAAGATAGTCCTGGAGGAAATGCAATTGGAAGGCTCCTTGGAAACAACAATGACCAGATTTCGTCTCACCTACTTTGGTCATGTTGTCAGAAGGGACCAGTCCCTGGAGAAGGATATCATGCTTGGTAAAGTGAAGGGTTGGCAAAAAAAGGGAAGACCCTCAATGAGATGAATTGACACAGTGGCTGCAAAGATAGGCTCAGGTAGAGCAAGGATTGTGAGGCTGGTGCAGGACCAGGCAGTGTCTCATTCTGTTGTACCTAGGGTCGCTGTGAGTTGGAGCTGATTTGACAACACCTAACAACAACAACAACACATTATGAATGAGGCACTGGTTGTTCAGCGGTTGAATTCTTACCTTCCATGCAAGAGACCTGATTTTGATTCCTGACCAGTGCACCTCAAGCTCAGCCACCATCTGTTTGTCAGAACTTCCAGACTAAGACAGAGTAAGAAGAAAGGCCTGGTGAGCTACTTCCAAAAATCAGTCAGGGGAAGCCCTATAGATCATAATGGTTCAATCCATGACAGCCCACTCAGAATTATTTTCCATTTTGGTTAAAAGGTGGATCTCCACCAGTAATGGTAGGAGGGACATGTTTTCTCTGATTGGGAAAAAAAAAAAAAGTCTTAAATGATATTATGAATGGAAGAAAATGAAGAGTCCAACACATTTCTCAGGTTGGTATACTGCCTCCTTAGATCACAAGTTGATGCCTTCTGCACGTAGCACTTGTTGGTCACACATTCACCTTCTCAGTTTCTCTCCAACCTCCTCAGGAAGGAGCTATGGAAGACCAGAAGGACATATAATGTGAAAGAAGTCATCATGGACAGGAAAAAGTTTCTGGGCCTTTGCACATGCTGTTCCCTCTGCCTGGACTTTTCTTTCAGGCAAGCCTCTATCTACATGGCCAAACTTGACCTTCAGATGCTATTTAGAAATCACTGGCTCCTGAATAAAATCTTCCAGATCCCTCCAAACTAGGTATGTGTTCATCTCCATTATAATATTTCACACTGAATTACAATGGCTTGTGTATTAGTCTTTATTATTTTGTGAGCTCATAGATGATAGAGAAAGTGTCCTATTCATCTTTGTATCTGCCAAATGCCAAACCTTATGAGTAGGAGGTACTTACTCAGTAAATCCTGGCTAAATGAATAGATGATCAAAAGCATGTATTTGAGGGAGGTGGAAAGATGAGATTCTGTTCTTTCTCGTCCTTTATTTTTTTTTTTTTGCTTTGACTTGAGTCTGGGTGCTTCCGGGTCTGGGTGCATCCAGCCCCTTTGTCTCTGGAGAGTAAAGTGGAATCCAGAGAAATCATGTGAGGCCCAGAGAGAAAGGATGTAAGAAGCTGGCTTCCAAGAACCAATTGTGGTCCACACTTCAAAGTGGAGTGATGAAGAGTGCCTTGAGGTTTCTCTGTAATCTATAAAAACTAACCAGAGCAGGAAATCAGAAGTCCCATAACTGGGGACAGAGCTGATATCCAGTGAAAGCATCCTCTGCAATCAGGTTCCTATGAGATCCAAGTTAGAGCTCAGCAGATGAAGAAGTGCAGATCAAATTGTTGTTGCTGTTATTGTGTGCTGTCAAGTCAATCCTGACGCACAGCAACCCCTTATGACAGAGTAGAACTGCCCCATAAGGATCCCTAGGATGTAATCTTTACAGAAGCAAATCACTAAATCTTTCCTCCTGCCAAAAGGCTAGTGGATTCAAACCCCTGACATTTCAGTTAGTGTGCCAGGGCTTAACTATTTAATCACCAGGACTCCTGCAGATCAAATAGAGGAAGGAAAATCCCAACTGTATACACTCAATTAAAGCTCAGTTTTCCAGACAGCAGATCTGTCCTCTACTGCCACACAGGATAGATATGAATTGGGAATGAGGAAAGAGAGAAACTAAGAGCAGGAAGATAACTAGGTGCTTTGGGTATGTGCTCTTCTCCCCTGCTAAGCAGGCCATCTGTGAGATCCGTCCGCAGAAATATGCAGGCAAAAATGGCTGAGAATAAGCTGTCCGATATTCATTGTTGTTGTTGCTATTAAAATAGCTTGAGGTCATTCAGCATATTTATGGAAAGAATTGGTCTCAAAAATAAACAAGTACCAGTGCATTCCATTTATGGAAGTCAGAGGTGAGATGCTAAAGGCACTAAAATAGACAATTTTCTAGTTTAATATAACTAAGGAATTCTTAGATTTTAAGCTTGGTTTTATCAGATGGAAGGAAATAATATGGGAGAATGGGGAGATTAAATATCAAAACTAAGCTTATATCTACATATAGCGAGCAAATCAGCCAAACTGGGATGGACCCAATATATTCTGTTGCCTTCATGATGAAGCTGTGCAGTGATTAACCATGCCGGCTGGATACCAGGTTCCAGAAGCTTGTTTGGATCTGATTCAGTGGTTAGAAATAACCAGATCATCTCTGCAGCAATCCAGTGATTTTTATCATCTTACATATAGAGCTTCTGGTCTTCCCTTAAAAAGTTACAAGGAAGTGACCAATATGGCAGCATTGAGGATGAGAAAGACAGAGAGAGTTACATGGGCAGTACAAACAACAAATATGAACCCCTTTGTAAATACAATACTGAGTTGTTAATGAAAGCAAATATGGGTATAGGGACGGATAGATGGGTGAACAAGCTAAACAATTATGTATGTCTAAATGGGGAGTGTATCCAAGATCATATACAGGGTTGGCAGAATATGGGCCTCTCGAAGAGTATGAAGGGATGGACACTGGGAGGAGGTAACTATGGGGAGGAAGTGGGAGGGGATCTGCTGCATTGTAAATTTTGGTCAATGACATGAGACAAAGTATATGTGAACTGCTGTATGAAAAGTGAATTTACTCTGTAAATCTTCACCCAAATCCTAATAAAAAAAAAAAAAAAAAGTCACAAGGAAATGAAATTCAGTTAAAGTAGCCACATCTTTTTGAAGAATGAAAAATTATTTAAAATGCAGGATTTTTATGAACCACAGATACCTTCTAGAAATGCCTACTTGCTTAAAATTATATTCATTATGATCCACATTTTAAAAAAATTAATGACATTCTCCTATGCTATGTGTTTTTCTTCAAGGATAGTATTTTCTCATACTTGCCAAATTACCTTATAAGCGAGAAACTGGGTTTTGGCTAGATTTTGCCTATATTCTATATAGAATGATGCACATAAAGTTCTCACCCATAGCATAATAGTAGAAAAAATTGTCCAACAAATAAGAGCATGGTGTTCATAATTTGTGGTTCACAATATTTGTCAGTGGCCATTGGAATAAACACAAACTATGCCTCTACCTTTTTATGAATTTAGATTTTAAATTAATCTTAGTATTTTTTATTTCAATTCTTAATTACTTCTCTAGTCCTTATCATTGCTTTTCACATTTTGTCAATTCTCTACATGCATGCAGAGGAAATTAATAATAAGAACTTCCATTTATTGAATGCTCTTTCTGTCCTAGAAACTATGCCATTTTCTTTTTCCCAATAACCCTAAAGGTAGCTACCATTATTATCATCTCTGTATATGACACGAGAAAACGGAGGCTGATTGAGATTAAGGTATTCATTCAAGTTCACACAGGTAGCATGTTTAAAATAGTGAATATTGTTCTGCAAATACTCACTCCCACTGTGTATAAGGTAGACTTCCCTGTACTCTTGACATTGGTCTTGGCCATGTGACTTACTTGGGTTCATAGACATTTAGCTGTCATAAGCAAAGACCTTAAATGTTTCATGAGTTTGGCTTACCTCTTGCATTCTAGTGATCTGCTGGATGACACCCTTTCAGCCTGAGACACACGAAATACATGGATCAGTTCTCCTGCCCTAGGAAGTCATTGATCTCAGGAGCAGCAAGACACAGTGTAAATCTGAGTTAAACCTGGAGTCTGGAAACTGGAGCCAAGAGTCTAGGGCCTAAAGTGCAGCCTTGCTCAGTCAAGTCACCACCAACTTGCAGACCTATGAGCAAAAGAATCAGTTATTGTTGCTGTTTGTCACTATATTTGGTGGTATTTTGTCATGCAGCCTTACTGAAATAATATAAATAGTAAATTGTTGAGCTAAGATTCAAACCAGGTCTATTGAATGTCAAAGTAAGGGCCCTCACTTTTTACTTGATACTGCCTGGCAGAAGAATGGCATAACAGGAAATTGAACACGAGATACATGGCGCCAAAATCTGAGGCTTATAGATTAAAGGATTTAAAACGATGGAAGAGAAGCCAAGACAACAAAGAAGGAGAGTACTGAGCCTAAAAGGCATCTAGGGGGAGGGGATAATCTGCGTGTAAGACTAAACTTTCAAGGATTTTTATAATTTGTTACTAGGGAAGTTTCTCTGAATGTGTAGAAATAATCTGAGTGATTAAAGCCCTCTTCTTATTCATACTCAAGTCCCATACCCACATCTCCCCTTTCACCCTCCTGCCCCAATCCTAGACTTTAGACACCATGGAGAAGACAGAATAAATATTGTGTTCATACAGGAAAGCAAACTGCCTTAAAAAAATTCCAAATAAACTGTTTTACGTGTATTTTTTTTTTCCTATTTCATTTAAAAATATTAGAATACTTCAGCCCATATTACCACTGGTTGCAATGATCCAGAAAACCACTTATTAGACAGTATTTAACAAATGCTGAAGTATAGGTGGAATGTTTTTGATAGCAATACCACTTTCTGACGGGCTGGAGACCCAGAAATACACAATAGTGGTTGTCATTATAGAGCATCCCTGGCACTTTTTTATGGCGAAAAATTATTAGCACTTGTCTTTTGGCAAAAGTCCAAGTCTAGCAATTATGTTATACCTATTCTTACTCTTCCCATGATTTCAGATGTCATTCTTCTTGCTTTCTTCCTTGAAACAATGTGACGTTCCTGTGAATGCCTAATTCAATTCCAGAAGTCAGTGAGCCATGGTTTCTCTTTTCTTAATGCCAAGGCTTTTAGAGTTTTAATTAACTAATCGTTACAAAGCAATTGTATAAAAGGAAATATGGTATTTATAACAGTGATATCAACTGGTTTTATAATATTTAAAGCTAGTAAGAGCATTAAAGGAGATAAATTAGAAAACCTCCTACCTTGCTTCCAACCCCAGTAGCTACAATATTTTAGGCTTTTTTTTTTTTTTTTTTGGCAGAATTGAGGCACCCTAGCAAAACTTACTGATGAAACTTTATTTCAGATTCACTTGATGAAAGGTAGAGCCAACTTTGAGTAAGAATGAGCAAGCTTCAATTTTATTTTTGTTTGGAATTCTAACCTTATTAATATTACTCTTGAACCTGTATTACTATTGTCAGATTACATCCTTACACAGGTTGAAAGTGCATCTCTAATTCATTGATCACCCAAGTTAGATGGCTATAGTCCAAGAAGTACTTTAGATGATGTAGTAGTATTTGGGAAGAAAATATAAACTTCTTGTTAATTCATGAATCAACACAAGCACTTAATCCTATGAGAAGAAGGTGGGGTAGTGCCTATAGCATTTGACTGCTAACCAGAAGGCTGGTGGTTCAGACCCACCAGCCACTCCTCAGAAGGAAGATTGGGCAATCTATTTCTGTTGTGATACCACCTCAGAAACCCAAGGAAGGGCCACTATGAGTCAAATCTGACTCGATGGCAGTGAATTTGGTTTTGTTTTTTGTTTATGAGAAGAAGAGTGGGAGTCCCAAGATACAGAGAGAGTTGACAGGGGTCTCTCATGGGGGGGCGGGGATGGAGATTCACTGCCGTAGAGTCAGTTCTGACTCACAGCGACTCCTCCTTGGGTTTCCGAGGCAGTATCTTCACGGAAATAAATTGCCCTGTCTTCACAGCAGAGCTTATATTCTCAAATTGACCTGGGACACTATGGTAGGTGGAATAATAGTCCTCCAAAGATGTCCACATCCTAATCTCTGGAACCTATAAATATATCCCCTTTCATGGCAAAAGGGCCTTTGCACATAGGATCAAGTTAAGGTTCTTGAGATGGGAAGATTATTCTAGATTATCTGAGTGGATCCAATGTAATCACAAGAGTCCTTATAAGAAGGACACTGGAGGACCTATGATGTAAAGACAGAAGCAGAGACTGAGTAAATCCTTTGAAGATGGAGGTAGAGGCCGCAGTGAAGGAATACAGGTAGCCTCTAGAAGCTGGTATAGGCAAGGAAATGGATTCTCTCCTGGAGCCTCCAGACTTGCTGTCACCTTGGCCCTGTGAAACTTATTTTGGACTTCAGACCTCCAGAAGAGAATATATCTGTGTTGCTTTAAATTTGTGGTAACTTGTTACAGCAGCAACAGGAAACCAATACATTCACTTACATAGATTTGTGGATTGCATTATCGTTAATAATAAATTCTTCATAATTAACTGTAATGAATAGGGGAATGAGGATGAAAATATTTTATGAAACAGTAGTTTTCATGGAAAAGTACTAAAATATTGTCTAATTTAAAGATGAATTACACATTTTTCTTTTATAAAAAGATAGGGTTCAATATGCCTAGATTTTTTATGATACATGATCATTTTAAAACAATAGTACATTTAAAAAAATAATGAATAAACTGAATTAATCCTTTCAAAGTAAAGGTGACATTTGAACCAAGTGAAAAAGTAACCATATTTAAAGGAAATGTGTTTTTTTTTTTTAAATCCAAAGATGCTTCTTTATTATTTTTTTTTTCAACATTTCATGTACATTTAGTTTCACTCCCTAGTTACCATCCCCAACCCTAACCCAGTAAATTCAGTCCCCTCCCTGCCCAGTAAATCACCACCACCCCTGTGCCGCTCACAGTTATGCAGTCCTCTGTGTCCTGCATTTCCTCCGTGCTAATGTTGCCCCTGGGAGCTCTGGTAGCATAGTGCTAAGACACTTGCCTGCTAACCAGACGGCTGGCAGTTCAAACCCCCCAGCCACTCCTCGGAAGGAAGGTTGGGCAATCCTACTTCCGTAGTGATACTGCCTCGGAAACCCAAGGAGGGGTCGCTATGAGTCGGGTCCGACTCAACGGCACATAACAACAACAATGTTGCCCCTCTGGTGCCCCGTGGTCGACTGCTCCAAGGGATGCATCTCCATAGAGTAAGTGGGTGCGTCACCCTGGGTTGAGTGGTCTGCATCTACATCTTGTTTACTATTGGGCTGAGAGCCAGCCCCTGGGAGTAAGCTTTATTCCAGGCCCAGTAAATAAATAAATAACAGAAATGTGTTGACTAGAGAGAGCATTTTGAAAACAATTGAAGATGTTTCCATTGTTATATGATTGAAAACAATGAAAATATGTCATGTGTAAAAATTTTAATATGTGCACACTTTAAAATTTGGAAAGAATATTTTCTAAAATGTCTAAAAATCTTTCAAAAATACTTTCAATAATAATTTAACCTACTTATTAAAAATGTGAAAATGTAATTTTATTCTAATAGTTTGAAAAAATCAGCATCAGAAAAGATGGAAATTTCTTGCTCAATTTCAGTGAAAGCCTTTGAATCATTTTTTAATGGGATTGAAATATATATGTCATGATTTATAAGAACGGCATTTCCAATTACAAGTTAGTACCTTTGTGAATTATTTCAGCTAAGGCAGCCATTAAACCAAACATCAAAGAAAAACAAAAACTTGAGGTTTGACTTTCAAATTGCTTAATCACAAAAAAATAAAGCAAAATGTCAAAAATAATATAACATATTCACTCACATTGAGAGCAAAAAGATACTTGGCTCTACTGATAAATAAAATATTGTCTTATTTCATGTTAATCTACTTGTTATTATTTCTATATGCCAAAAAAAGTGCATCTTTAAAAAAAAGTACATCTTATAAAGACTAATGATCAACCTGCAACATGCAGATGACAAAGCCTTCCTTGATCAAAGCAAAAAGAACATGAAGCACTTACTGGTGAAGATCAGAGACTACAACCTTCAGTATGAATTACACCTCAGCATCAAGAAAACAATAATACTTACAATTGGAATAGTAAGCAACATCATGATAAATGGAGAGATGATTGAAGTTGCCAAAGAATTCATTTTTCTTGGATCCACAATCGATGCCCATGGAACCAGCAGTCAAGAAATCAAATGAAATATTGCATTAGGCAAATCTTCCACAAAAGACCTCACTTGGAGGATGACTAAGGTATGCTTGACCCACAAGCCAAGGCATTTTCAATCACTTCATATGCATGTGAAAGTTGGGCAATGAATAAGGAAGACTGAAGGAGAATTGATGCCTCTGAATTATGGTGTTGACAAAGAATATTAAACATAGAATGGACTGCCAGAAAAATGAGTAAAGCTGCCTTGAAAGAAGTACAGGCAGAATGCTCCTTAGAGCCAATGATAGCAAGACTTGATCTCACTTACTGTGATCATGTTATCAGTAAGTCGTGCTTGGTATAGTGGAGCATCAGCAAAAAAAGAGGAAAACCCTCAATGAGATGGATTGACACAGTGGCTGCAATAATAAGCTCAAACATAGCAACAACTGTGAGGATGACTGGGCAGTGTTTCATTCTGTTGTACATAGGGTTTTAATGAGTTAGAACCAACTTGAGGGCACATAACAACATATATAGTACATTATATATTAGCAGAGTAGAAGACATGTAAATTGTTGTTATTAGCTATTGTGGAGTCAGCCCCAACTCGTGGTGACCCCACGAACAACAGAATGGATTGCTGCCTGGTCCTGCATGATCCCCATGATTGGTCATGGAGAGGACTGTTGTGATACACAGGTTTTTCATTGGCTAATGTTTGGAAGTGGATGCTAGACATTTTGTCCTACTCCTTCTTAGTCTGAAACCTCATGTGAAGCTTATTCAGCATCACAACATCACAGAAGCCTGCACTGACAAACAGGTTGTGGCTGCGTATGAGGTGCATTGGCCAGAAATTCAACCCAGGTCTCTTTCATAAGAGTTCAGAGTTCTACCACTGAACCACCAATGCCTCATAAGACATAAATTGTTGTTTTTGTTGTTAGGTGCCATTGAGTCACTTCCTATTCATAGTGATTTTATGTGCAACAGAACAAAACACTACCCAGTTGTGCATCATCTTCACAATCCTTGCTATACCATCTTTGCAGCCACTATCAAGCCATCACTTTGAGGGCCTTCCTCTTTTTCATTGACCCTCCACTTTACCAAGAATGATATCCTTCTCTAGGGAACGGTCCCTTCTGACAGCATGACCAAAGTAGGTAAGATGAAGTCTGACCACTCTCGCTTCCAAGGAGGATGCTAGCTTGGCTTCTTCCAGAA
>NW_006921799.1:4890134-4908246 GCF_000298275.1 Orycteropus afer afer | reverse complement strand
TTTTTTTGGTATTTTCACGCAAATTCTTCTGCTAGTTGGGGTTTAGTCCAAATCTGCATCCTTTCCTTCAAGGCTCAGGGGTCCAAGATTATCTTCTCTGTCTGTGTTAACTGGTTTCCCTTTTCTTTGTTGAAGAGGGTCTGTGCAATCCTTCTGCCTAGTCCGCCATCTTGCCCCGCCTCTTGATAATATGAAATCTTTGACAATTTCAATCTTTTCTTGATTTATTGTGATATGGTTTATTGGTCCAGTTGTGAGGATTTTCGTTTTCTTTAAATTGAGGTGGGATCCATATTGCAGACTGTAGTCTTTAATCTTCATCAGTAAGTGCTTCAAGTCATCTTCACTTTCAGCAAGCAAGGTTGTATCATCTGATTATCCCAGGTTGTTAATGAGTCGTCCGCCAATCCGGATGCCTCATTCTTTTTCAAAGAGTCCAGCTTCTCAGATTACTTTTTCAGCAAATAATAATAATTTAATAATAATAATAATAATTTAATAAGTATGGTGAAAGGATACAACCATAACACATACCCTTCCTCATTTTAAACCAAGCAGTATCCCCTTGTTCTGTTTGAACAACAGCCTCTCGGTATATGTACAGGTTCCTCCACAATTTAGTGCTCTTGAATTCCCATTCTTCTCAATGTTATCCATAATGTTTTATGATCCACACAATTGAATGCTTTTGCTTAGTCAATAAAAAACATGTAAACATCTTTCTGCTATTCTTTGCTTTCAGCCAAGATACATCTGACATCAACATTGATATCCTGTCAATATACTGCTGCAATCACTTTTGATTGAATCTCTTCCAGTCAGTTGACCAGGTAGCTGTCTTCCAAATTTCTTGGCATGGAGGAGGAAGTGCCTTTGGTGCAGCATCCATTTGTAGAAACATCTCAATGGGTATTTTGTCAACTCTTCAAGCCTTGTTTTTAGCCAATTGCTATAGTCCAGCTTCAACTTCTTTCATACTATTGGTTCTTGATCATATGTTACCTCCCGAAATAGTTAAACATTGACCAATTCTTTTTTGTACAGTGACTTTATGTATTCCTTCCATCTTCTTTGGATGATTCCTGCATCTTTCAATATTTTGCCCATAGAATCTTTGAACACTGCAACTTGAGGCTTGAATTTTTTCTTCAGTTCTTTCAACTTGAGAAATGCCAAGCATATATTTCCCTTTTGGTTTTCTAACTCTGGCTCTTTGTACATTTCATTATAATAATTAATTTATCTTCTCAAGCTGCTCTTTGAAATCTCTGTTCAGGTCTTTTTCTTGTCATTTCTTCCATTTGATTTAGCTACTCTCCATAAAGAGCAAGTTTCAGAGTCTTATCTGACACCCATTTTGATCCTTTCTTCCTTTCCTGTCTTTTTAATGACCTATTGCTTTCTTCATGTATGATGTTCTTGTGGTCATCCCATAGTTCATCTGGTTTTCAGTCATTGGTGTTCAATGCATCAAATCCATTCTTCAGAGGGTCTCTAAATTCAGATGGGATATAATCAAGGTCATATTTTGGCACTCATGGACTTGTTTTGTCTTCAGCTTCAACTTGAATTTGCATATGAGCAACTGATGGTCTATTGCAGTCACCTCTTGGCCTTGTTTTGGCTGAAGATATTGAGCTTCCCCATCACCTCTTTGCACAGATGTAGTGAATCTGATTCCTGTGTATTCCATCTGGAAAGGTCCACTGTTTATGTTGTTGAAAAAAGGTATTTGCAGTAAATAAGTCATTGGTCTTGCAAAATTCTATCATACTATCTCCAGCATCATTTCTATCACCAAAGCCATATTTTCCAACTAACAGTGATTCTTCTTTGTTTCCAACTTTTAAGTTCCAATCGCCAGTAATAAACAATATGTATTGATTGCACATTTGGTCAATTTCAGACTGCAGAAGTTGGCAGGAATGCATAAATAACACAAACGTAAATTAGTAATTGATGTATTGGGGGTGCTTTAATAATAGGACTGTACAATAAAAAATTTTGGAATTTACAGTTCTCACTGAAAGTGACAGTATCAATTAAAAAAAAAAAAAAACTAGAGGAAAATCTAATTTGGTGTGAATTTATACCACTTAGGGCTAATATATTCTTAGAATTAACGTATAAAGTTAGCAGCCATTAATAAACATGCTAAAGCATTTAACTAAGCCACTCTCTACAAAACTTTGAACTCTAAAACTTGCTTCTCAGACCAAGCCTCCTTTCCCTTTTTTCAACTCCCTTAGTTTATTATGGGAGCTCTGGTGGCTTAGTGTCTAAGGCATTTGACTGCTAACCAGAAGGCTGGCAGTTCAAACCCACCAGCCACTCCTCAGAAGGAAGATTGGGCAGTCTACACTTCCCTAGTGACACTGCCTCGGAAACCCAAGGATGGGTCATTATGAGTTGGATCTGACTTGACAGCAGTGAGGTTTTTTTATTATTATTATTTTATTACAAGAGCTCTGGTGGCATTGTGGTTAAGATCTGGGGCTACTAACCCAAACGTAGGCAATTCAAACCCACCAGCCACTCCATGAGAGGAAGATGAGGAAATCTATTTCCATAAAGATTTATAGCCTTGGAAACGCAATTGGGGTCACTCTTGAGTCAGAATTAACTCGATGGCGGTGGGTTTTTACTTTATTGGCAGCAATTCTTTATTTCATGGAGACTTCCTCAAATCCAATCTGTATTCCTTTTCCATCTATTCAGTACTGATTTCAGATGCCTCGCAATTTATTCCAAACCTGTTAACCTAGAATAATACTGATTGGATTCATTACAAACTCATATTTTCTGTAGTGGTCTCTCACTGCATCTTGGAGGTTGTTTTTTATTCACCATGGAGTTCCCTTTAGTAACTTCTACCCTTTTAAATTTTTTTAGTTTAATTAATTAATTAATTTAAGTGTTTATCTGGTAGTCAGTATATTTCTGGATTTTTCTAATCCATTCTAAAAGGTTGTCTTTTTGAGTTTAACCCACTTATCTTAATTGCAATTACTATTTTTTTAGGGCTTGTTTTGCATTTATCTAAACTTTCAGTTGTTTACTTTTTTCTCTCTTGTTTTCCATTTGATACAGAGCTTTCTTATGAAAGTTTAAAACTTACATATTCTTACGGTGGTTACTTTGGGAGCTCTGGTGGTATAGTGCCTAAGGCATTTGACCGCTAACCAGAAGGCTGGCAGTTCAAACCCACCAGCCACGCCTCAGAAGGAAGATTGGGCAATCTACTTCCATAGTGATGTTGTTGTTGTTATGTGCCGTTGAGTCGGACCCGACTCATAGCAACCCCTCCTTGGGTTGGAAGTAGATTGTCCAATCTTCCTTCCAAGGAGTGGATGGTGAGTTTGAACTGCCAACCTTCTGGTTAGCAGTCAAGTGCCTTAGGCACTATGCTACCAGAGCTCCTTCTGTAGTGATACCACCTCAGAAACTGAAGGAGGGGTCACTATGAGTCAGATCCAACTGGACAACAGTGTGTTTGGTTTGGTTTTATGGTGGTGTAATGCCTAAGGCATTTGACTGCTAACCAGAAGGCTAGTGGTTCAAACCCAGCAGTCACTACTTGGAAGGAAGATTGGACAATCTACTTCCATAGAGATATCACCTCAGAAACCCATGGAGGGGTTGCTATGAATCAGAAAAACTAGATGGCAGTGAATTTTGTTTTTTTGTTTGTTTGTTTGTTTTATGCAGATGACAAAACCTTGCTTGCTAGAAGCAACAAGAACTTGAAGCACCTACTGATGAAGATCAAAGACTACAGCCTTCTGTATGTATTACACCTCAGCATAAAGAAAACAAAAATCCTCACAACTGTAACAATAAGCAACATCATGATAAATGGAGAAAAGATTGAAGTTGTCAAGGATTTCATTTTACTTGCATCCACAATCAACGCCCATGGGAGCAACAGTCAAGAAATCAAATAATATATTACATTGGGAAAATCTGCAGAAAAGAACTCTTTAAAGTGTTAAAAAGGAAAGATGTCACTTTGAGGACTAAGACATGCCTGAACCAGGCCATGGCAAGCTGGGCAACAAATATGAAAGATCGAAGAAGAAGTCTTTGAATGATGGTGTTGGTGAAGAACACTAAGTATACCATGGACTGCCAGAAGAATGAAGACATTTGTCTTGGAGGAAGTATACCCAGAATACTCCTTAGAAGTGAGAATGGTAAGACTTCATCTTCTCTACTTTAGACATTTTTCCAGGAAGGACTAAACCCTTGAAAAGGACATCATGCTCGATAAAATAGAGAGCTAGCAAAAAAGAGGAAGACCCTCTGTTCTTTTGACCTAGTGCCGCTCTAACAGAAATACCACCAATGGGATGGCTTGAACAAATAGGAGTTTATTCTCTTACAGTTTGGGAAGCTAGAAGTCTGAGTTCAAAGTGCCAGGCTCTAGGGGCTGTGGGAAAGCCCCTTGAACTTGGGCTTCAGCTCTGCTTCTTGTTCCCAGCCCACTGAAGCTAGAGGCATCTCTTCACTCAGCCAGCTACTGGCTGCTGAGGATAAGAAGCCCAAGGTCCACAAATAAAATGGCAAAGTACCAATATTACCAAACCACATGGCAGACCATTAATTCAAGTCCATTGAAAGTCCCAAGATCAGCAGAGCATGGCAGGCTGCTGAACAACGACACGGCTACATGCAGGGTTCAAGCGTGCCGTAAGCTAGAGACCATTCCCCAAGCTTCTCCTTATATGCAGAAAGCAGACCACATTCCCTAAAGCAGCTACTCAGCTGCTCACAGTATATTCCACCATGGAGTTGATTACCAGTCTCATCATGGGGAATACTGCATCCAGCTGCTCGGCCACTCAACCAGGCCCAGCCGAGTTGACACACAAATTTGACTACCACACCCTCAATGATATAGATTGACACAGTGGCTGCCACAATGGGCTCAAACATAGCAACGATTGTGAGGATGATGTAGGCCAGGGTAGCGTTTCATTCTGTTGTACATTGGATTACTATGAGTTGGAACCAACTTGAAGGCACCTAACAATAAATGATAATTTATTAATGTGGCTATATCTCATTCCTTTTAATAATACAGTATTCATTATAATTTAGTAATGTGTTTTTTCCCCATCAAGACTAGTCCATTAGCATAATTTCATGAGTCTTTTCTTCCTACCCTATCTCCATCATATAGATATTTTCCAGAATTTGGTTTTGAGATATTTTGGCTTTATTGTCTCTTATCTCTAGACCTTGCTATTTATGTACATTATTTTTCCTTTCTTTAAAAAAAAAAAAATGTTAAGGTACCTGATGACCTTTAATGACCAATCTCTGAGCCCTTGTGATATAGTTTTTAAAGCTCCCTTGCTAACCAGAAGGTCCACAGTTTGAACCCATCAGGAGAAAGATGTGGCAGTCTGCTTCCACAAAAATACAGCCTTGGAAACCCAATGGTAGTTCTACTCTGTCCTATAGGGCTGTTATAAATTAGAATCAGTTATATGGCAGTGGGTTTTGAGTTTTAGTATCATCATGGTTTTGTTTTTCCTGTTGAGTCTTACCCAGGAAGTATTGTCAACATGGGTCTTTTGTAGCAAAATCTTTATAGCAGGATTATGCCTGACAACATTTTTATACTACCCTCAAACTTGAATGAAGATTCAACTATATGTAAAATTTTAGGCTCAACATTTTTTCCCTCAATATCACTCCATTGTTTTCTTGCTATGACTGTTGTAGAGATATCTGATATTAATCTGAATTTTGTTCTTTGTTTATGATCTGCTCTTTCTTTCTAGAAGATTTCAGAAAATTTTTTGTCTTTGATATTCTTACATTTCAATACTGTGGGCTTATGTATGAGTTGTTTCTAATCTTCTATTTAGTACTATATGCATCCTTAGGTGTTCATTTTTTTAGTCTGGAAAATCTATCTATCATTTCTTCAAATATTTTATCTTCTCTATTTTTTTCTTTTTCTTTTATTTTTTTCCTTATTGTCATTTCCTACTTCCTTCTGAAGAATTCCTCAACCCAAACTGCCAACTACCTAATTTCTTTCCTCAGCTATATGCATAAATAGTATTTGCCGTATTATGATCTTTATTTTAAATATTACCTTCTTCCCATATAAGAGTTTTTTCTTGTTTTTTTTTGTTTTGTGTTTGATCTTGTTTCAAACTGCTGATATCGTTCCTTAAGTTTATTTATCATATCTTTTATTTCATCTCTTCATCCATCAGCAGAGGCTACATGCTCAAGTTTACCTAGATCACTATAGTAAGCCATCTATCCTATTGTGCCATCTGTTCCAATGATTTATCTTCAGATAGTACTTGTAGCCCAGTGTTACTTTTATTTTGGGTAATTTTGCTCCACAGGAGTCTAGTTATTTTTGCTTGTGAGTCTATCTTTCCCTAGAGTATCAGCATTTTTGTTTAGTAATTTTACTGGTGAAGATCCAAAGGCCAGGCACTGGTTTGTTTCAGTCCCCATGAATTTAATAACAAAGAAGGACATAAGCCCAAGGGTAGAAATGCTAACATGACAAAACTACTGCTGATCACTCTGGTTTGATGCAAACCCTCCAAGCAGGGCGTCTGTTAGGGTTTCTTTTTTGAACTCATACTTTTAGAAAAACCAATGTTGAAGGGAGACACTCTCCTTTGCTTGAGATCCAGCAGCCTTGAGAATGTGAAAGGGGAAGACTGAGGAGTGGATGTCCAAGAGTAGCTAGGCCATACATACCTGATTTCTTTTTTTAACCTGCAGATTATTGACAATGGACACTAGTGGTTCAAACTGTGGCTGCACGTTCCTATGGGGGACAGGCATGTAGTGATTATTCCAAGGCAACCTGAAAGAAAGAAAGGAGCAGAAAGTAAATCAACACCCTCAGCATCCCTCCCCTAATATACACATACCTGATAAGATCATCTTCACTCTCCTCTTTTCTCTCACTGTTTATAGTTTTGTTCATAGGTTGGTGTTTTTTTTTCCTGAAAACCAAGTTTACCCTCTATCCTCTGTAATCTCTCTAGGGTTAATTTTTGCGGAAGGAACCAGAGCATGTGCAATTTCTCCACATTGTCAAGAATCCTTTTAGTGACTTATTCACATCTTGTGTAGTCTCCTTATATCCCCAATTCTAACTCTTTACCAATTTGCAAAGAAGATCAAGGATATTCAGCCTGAATTTCGTTTAACTTCTGTTACTTTCATCTCAACATGTTTTCTTCTTCTGAAACAAGAGGAAAGAAGTGTTCCTTCTCTTTCTTAAAGTTAAATCTTTCTATCTTTCCTGTAACCTTACTCTATCAACAACCCCTTCTCTTTCTACAATACTGATTCTCTCTTTTTTCATTGGGTCTTCATCTTTCACAGGCATGATTAGCTGCCTTTCAGTCTTAAAAACAAATCAATATTTACCCTTAATCTTATTATAGGCATAGTAACTATTTTCTTTTCTTTCTTTTTCCACTGTCAAATATTGTGAAAGCAACGGTTACAAACATCCCTCATTCCTGTTTTTCTCTCTACCCTTTATTCTTTCACCTTAGTGGGAAAAGAAGGCCTCTAATTGTTTCCTAATATCCAAATCAAGAGCCTTAATTCTTCTATGATCCAATTGATGATTTTATACCCACTCTTTTTAATTTCCTCCATCCTTAGCTATACCGCCCAGATTCATTTGCTATTTTTCAGCCACCTTGAATTTTTTTTTGTCATCCTCCACCTTCTGAGGATGAGGAGGCTCTCAAACTTTAATGCTCATAAGAAAAAAATGTTTGTAAGCTGGTTAAAAATGTGTTGTAGTCTTGTGCCCACGAAAACCTTATGGGTTACAGAATGATCTGATATTGTGGTGTAGATGAGCCCCTGGGTTGGAAGGTACTCAAAATACACAGTGGCTGCAACAATGGACTTGAGCATGCAAACAGTCATGAAGATGGTACGGGACCAAGCAATACTGTCTTCTGTTGTGCAGGGAGTCATCACAAGTCACAGCCAACTTGACTGCAGCTAATAATACAACAGATGTGGAAACCAAGGTAACTTGTACAAAACCACACAACTAGTAAGGAATAGAGCCACCATTAGATACGAGGCAGTTTGATTCCAGAAAATGTTCTGAACATATTACCTTATGCTGCCCCTTCAAATGTAGAATAATAATGGACACTTAACAAATTCTTGAATGAATGAAATTTCATATGAGGGGAAGCTGGGTTAATATTTCTGGGTCTCTTGGAAGACCACATGAAAGGTTAAGAGATCCTGAGAAATAATCAGACAACCAATGTGAAATGCAAAAGAACCCCAAATTAAGGCTCCAAGTCATGAGGTAAGAGTGTTCCAGTGCTCATGCACCTGGTTGGCTAAAAGAGAAATCTCAGAAGATGAATGGCAGGGAGCACACAAAAAGTGGGATCCAAAGCAATGGGCAGTTTTCCACATCATTATAGCAGCATTTTGTAACAATTTCTTTGGCAACTGACAGCAGGCAATCAGCTATTTCCTCCTTAGAATTCCTCTCCAAAGAATAATAATGGCCTCTGCAACTCTGAAGGAAATGTAACCCCTACTCGGATACAATCTTATCTGGGAAATTGCCATGGTATTCGTCACAGCTGTCACTGTGCTGAACCCATTAGGGATGTGCTGAGTGTAGATCCCCAGGGCTGTGCACTCTGCGGGGTCCTGTGACACATTCTTCCAGAGTTTAAGCAGAAAGACACATCCACTCAACAATTTAGGGGCAGAGTTTTCTCAGAGCTGGGACATTGACAAAGACCTTAAGTTATGTACTTTATGGCTCAGATCGTAGATCTAGACGCTTGGGAAGCACAGAACACAAGAAAGAATTTACACAGAAAACCCAGGGTTCTGTTTCCTCCATTTGAGGACACAGAGGAACGGAGGACCTAAAGAGTTCAGTAGCTGGAGGGCATTGATATCTTGGGCCAGAGTTCTTCTCCATTAGTTTCAGTTCAACAGTGTCTCTTCTTATCATGCAGAGAATATTTGATCTGGAAGCCTAACTCAGTCATGATACATAATTTAAGAAACTGAATCCCAGAGACATAAAGTGACTGACTAGGGCCCCACAATTAGCAGGCGGCAGGACCAAAAGTGACTGCATTTGGGCCAGAGGGAAGTTTTTTGTTTTTAATTTGGCTCTACAAAGAAATGCTCCTGCAAATCTACTGTAATGTTTCTTTATAGAAAGTACTCCAAATCATATTCCCTTTTATTTAAAAGTTAATATATTTGTTTTAAACCCACAGTTGACTTTACAAAGAACCAGGCATAAAAATAGTCTTCCACTCAGTATACAAGGGGAAATCTTTTACTCTGAAATTATATTGTCCTGCAAATTGATTTACTACACCAGGTGAGCAGCTTATTCCCAGAAAGTTGCCTATTCACCTTGACTCAAAACAAGATCAGGCATCTTTCCCACACAGAACATGACTTCCAAGCTAGAAACCCTGGGACTCAGTACAGTAAAACCTGAGAGAGCCAGAACACAACAGGACTGCCTCATTTTTCCAGGCCTTGCAAGTTTTCTGTCTTTGATAGGGTAAAGTCTTACCACTTCTCTATTGCTTGTTTTAATGGAAAATATTTGAGATTTCCTTCTCTTACAGGTTTCCACCTTACACAGGTTTCAGCTTTCACAGGTCTTACTTACTATATTAGGAACTTCACACAGACAGCAGGAGGAGGTCATTGCAGAGTGGTACTCACCCCTGCTCCTGCCATACTGCCAGAAGACCCTCCTTCGTTGCCTGAAGATTGTTGGCAATACCAGCACGTTCCAGAGTTTTGTTTTTGTTTTGTTGGGGCGATGGCAGGAAGCAAAGACTGGAAAGGAGAGGTTTGATGTACCTCAATATCATGGCAACCACTGTGTAACTGCATCTATTCTTTTACTTCTCCCTGGATCTCCCCTTCTCTGCTGTGCTCTCTTTTGCAGAAAAGAAAAGTAGCCATGTCCATGTTTTCACTGCCAATCCCTGACCCATAGCAAGCACTCAATACATGTTCCCTAGACTAGATGAATGACTGGCTTTCATCACTCCTCCCTTTCTATCCTTTCTTTTATCTCCTCATTTCCTAATGGTCACTCTTTAACTTTGTGAAAGTCAGTTCTAAAATACCCACTGCTATTCCCAGCGGATTCTGATTCATAGAAACCCTGTAGGCTAGAGTAGAACAGCCCCATAGAGTTTCCAAGGCCATAATTTTTCTCCCACGGAGCGGCTAAAGGGTTGGAAATGCCAATCTTTCATTAGCCAATGAGTGTTTAACCACTACGTCACCAGAGCTCTTGGTTCTCAGCTAAACAATAGCAAAACAATGACTGAAATAAAGAAAATATTGAGTGTCTTTGAGCTGGTTTTTATTTTATAAGTTGATATTATATTATCAAATTATGTCTGTGTTTCCCAGCACATTCTCTTTTTCCTAACTCACTTATTATTAACCATTTTACTTTTTGTGGGTCCAAAAATAATTTTCTCTTTGATTGTAAATGAGTCAAAGTAGAAATATAACTGTCTATGAAACTCTTCTCAAGTGCCTAGTAAAATGTTCTAATTATAAATGTCTCTGAAGAACTATTGTTAATAAATGACAAAATGACACACAAATGCAGGATTAAAAAAACCACATTGTAATTAATGTGGTGAGAAAAAAAAATATAGACCACATTCAACTTTTATATTTACCCAGTTCACATACTTTTTTCTCTTTATTGAAAAAAGGCACATTTTGAGTTTATAAACATAGATATCCATAAACATTGATCTTTTTACTTATGTTATTATCATTACCTGCAATATATTTTAATTAAATATACTTGCACCTTGTACAACGACAAAAACAACTCACTGTTGAGTTGGTCCCAACTCACAGCAACCCCTCCTTGGGTTTCTGAGGTGGTATCACTACAGAAGCAGACTGCCCAACCTTCCCTCTGAGGAGTGGCTGGTGGGTTTAAACTACCAGCTTCCTAGTTAGCAGTCAAATGCTTTAGGCACTAAGCCGCCAGAGCTCCTACACTTAATTAAATCCATGTATGACATTTGTTCTGTAGCATAGTGGCTAAGGCACTTGACTGCTAACCAGAAGGCAGGCGGTTCAAACCCACCAGCCACTCCTCGGAAGGAAGGTTGGGCAATCCTACTTCCGTAGTGATACTGCCTCGGAAACCCAAGGAGGGGTCACTATGAGTCGGGGCCGACTCGACGGCAAACAACAACAACAACAACAACATGACATTTAAAATGTTTGTGCATTCATTTAAAAGTATATTTAATTCTACCTTTTATTTTAAAAATCTGCATCAAGAGAGAGCATGGGAGCATTCTAAAATCCATCCAATTCCATCATGTATCTCTGAATTGAGATATGTGGACATGTATGTAATACATAAACACCAACTAATTTAAAGTTTTCTCTTACACTTAAAGCTTAATGTGATTAAATCATTGAGAAAATAATCGGTTTTCTTATAATCATATTCCACTGTTCAAACTGAAATGAAATATATTTCCCTTTATTTAAAATATCTAAACTTGATTAAATACATGACAGTGTAATTTCCATTACAAGTGCTTTTTCTGCCATCTAGTGGAAAAAATGAAATCTATAAGGATTTGCTATTTACATTTTTGAATTTCATTGTCTCTTAAAATATTTGGCAAAGATTTATTTGCGATCTCACAAAGACAAAGCAAAGTACTTGCTCCCGATTTCTGATCTATTCTGTAGGTGAACATTCTCCGAGTGACCTGAAGGACTGCGTGCATAAAAATGAGAAGGTGCATGAGGCTTTCTGTAAAAATCATCAAAGACTCCAAAACAAATTCCAGCGGCCATTGTTTTACATAATTGAATGGTCGTTCTTTGACAAAGTGACCCAAAACAAAGATGCCTCAGGCCCCTACATCTTTGCTGTTCCTTCAATACCATAATCCTATAAATTGGAGAAGGGAATGTTTAGACGGGAAAGATGACTTGTTGGCCTGTCGGGATCAGTGGTTTTCAAACTGTTTAAACTAAAACTCACACTAACATTGCAACCCAGTACACACTGTGTATGCATCAGAACACAAAGTTCCCTAAAATAATGACCTTTATATGAGTGATCGATCTGACATTTTACATTCTGTCCAACTTTATTCTATTTCACGTTTTTGGTATTATTTTGCAATATTTTTAATTGATTTCATGATCCACAAATGGTCTTAAAGCTTGAAAAATATTGGTAAGTTTTTACCAAGAAGCCCCAAGTGTTTACCTCTCTTGCTTTAAAAATACCTGATGGTTAAGTTGGAAATTATGACAAAATAAAAAGTTAAAGGAAAAAACATATGATAGAAATTGGTTTTAAAAGAAAAAGAAATTAGTTAATTAATACAAAACCTTTGAGATCTTCTCAGTGGAGAACATCTTATTTGATGAATGCTATTACTGAAGGAGCTCTGGTAACGTAGTGCCTAAGGCACTTGACTGCTAACTAGAAGGCTGGCAGTTCAAACCCACCAACCACTCCTCAGAAGGAGGGTTGGGCAATCTACTTCTGCAGTTATACTGCCTCAGAATCCCAAGGAAGGGTCGCTATGAGTCGGGTCTGACTCAATGGCACATAGCAACAACAACTATTACTGATGCTAACTTAAGGCATTTGACTGCTAACCAGAAGGCTAGTGTTTGGGCAATCTGCTACTGCAGACATCCTCAAAAACTCACTGCTGTCTAGTCAGTTCCAATTCATAGTGACCCCTCCTTGGGTGTCCAAGGCAGTATCACTACAGTAGTAGATTGCCCAATCTTCCTGCCAAGGAGTGGCTGGTGGATTTGAATTGCCAGCCTTCTGGCTAGCAGTCAAATGCCTTAAGCACTAAGTGACCAGAGCTCCCTTCTGTAGAGATACCGCCTCAGAAACCCAAGGAGGGGTTGCTATGAGTAAGAATCGACTCCATGGTAGTGAGTTTGGTTTATGCTGACTATTAGAATTATTCTATCACCCAGAATCAAAAGCTCAAATGCATCTTCTTTAACCACCTCTGACATCAAATCAGCCATCAAATTTTGTGGATTCTATTCTCACAATGTGTCTTTGTTTTCCTTTTTGGCTTTACCTAGTCCAGATCCTTCTCATTTCTCCCCTAGGTGATCACAGTAGCCTTGCTACTGCTCCATTTTTCACCCCTCTTGTCTATTAGCTTCATAGAGCTGCTAGATATATTCTCCTTCTCACCAAAAAAAAAAAAAAAAACCTCACTGCCATCGAATCAGTTCTGACTCATAATGACCCCCATTGGGTTTTTGAGTTGGTAAACATTAGAAGTAGATTGCCCCATCTTCCTTTATAGAAGTGGCTGGTGGGGTTGAACCTCCAACTTTCTGGTTAGCAGTCAAATGCCTTAGGCATTGCACCAGCAGAGGTTAAATCATTCATTGCATTCTCTGTCTTATTAATGAAGTCCATACCATTTAGAGTGGTATTCAGGTCTTCCTGCTTGGTGCTGTATTGGAATTTATTATTTTAAATTAGATAATCTCTCTCCCCGACTAGTCTGTGAGCAAGGATGATATCTTTTTCTTTTTTTATGTGTATTCAGAGTCGCTGGGTAGTGCGAATAGTTACTAAGCTCAACTGCAAACTGAAATACTGGAGGTTCGAGTCCATCCAGAGGCACCTCAGAAGAAAGGGCTGGTGATCTACTTCTGAAAAAGCAGTGATTGAAAACCCTGTGGAGAGCAGTTCTACTCTGACACATGTGGGGTCACCATGAGTTGGAATTGACTTCATGGTGACTGGATATTTGCCCCAGCAGGTACTTAATAAGTATTTCTTGAAAGCATGAAACTCTTTCAGCTCTCTCTTGTCCTGTGTGCACCCTATATTCCAGATGCTGTTCTATTAACCATTCCCTGAACTCTCTTTTATTAATTAATTAATAATCATTTTTTTGTTTGTTTTCTTAAATCTGCATTTGTTCCAGCTTTTTCCTGGGATGCCTTACTCTCTTGTTTTTGTTTTTGTTTTTTCCAGTGGAAATCCTTTGTACCCTTTAAAGACCAGCTCAAATGCCATCCATTGCAAGAAACAGCTTGTTAACTGTGACTTCAGTTTCTGTTCAATGTTTCTGCCATCTGCCTAGTTTTAGATTATGTTTCTATGTCTCTGACTCATTTGATTTTGAGCATCTTGAGTATAGATAACATGACTTGTGTACCTTTCCACTCCTAGGGACTATCCCAAGTGTTGAATCTACATTTCTTTACTTGAACAACTAGTTGCAGTTTAAAGAGGTAGAACTGGAGCCCACTGACAATCATTTCTAGTACAGGCTTATTGAAGTTTCTTCAACCAAATCTTAGATGGGCTATTTTAGAGGTTGTGCATAAGGACTTGACTAAGCTTTCTAGTTTGGATTGTCAGTCTACCCATCAATACTTTGTTTCGGTATCTACTGAGCACTACATACTGCTGAAAAATACCAAGAAGTAGAAAAGCTGGCTGTCACCTTCCTACAATGCAGGCCTTATGGGGGGCCCTTGTCCATGTTCCCATAATGATTTGTTTCTTTTATTACTGTACTTCCTCCTTATACCGCGTGTATCTGTCTCCATGAGCTCCTTGAGAGTAGGAATTCTCTCTTGGTAATTGTACACTTAGCAACAATCGATATTGCCTGCACATAGTAGATGTTCAATAAATATTTATTGAGTGAAAGGACACAAAGAATAATACGGAATAAAAGAGAAGCATTAGACATTGCATCTATCTTCAAGAAGTTATGTGCCAGTTGGAGAAATAATTATGCAAAACTCCAGCCATAATATTCTACCATTAACAGATATTCAATACATTTTTGTAGAATTAGTGAAATGAGCATCAATTTCTATTTTCAGGAAAAATGCTAGACACTTAGCAAGAAGTATAAATGATTTTCCCTGTCCTGTAGAAGTTAATAATAAAGCATGAGGCAACAAAAATGTTCACAAATACTCATATTACTCAGCAATTTGCTTTTCCTGCCAAATGTACTTTAGAGATGTCACTGGACCAAGAGTGTCTACAAAATGTTTCCTAAAAGAAGAAGATCTTTGTCAAGAACAATGAAGAGTCTGAGATTTTACCCTGCTTGAAAATTGAAAATTTATCCTTTCACATTTTCAAAGATGCTGGCAGAGAACATGAGATGCCTGAGTCAGAGACAAAGGACACATTACTCACAGCACAACAGTAGCATGAACTTCATATTCACATTGATTCTCTTTGTCCTCCAAGTCCCTCTGAGGTGTTAAAGAGCAGGTCAGGGGGATGTTGCATTATGCTGTGGGTTTTCATCATAGCCAAGGAACCCCAAGCTAAGGAAACCCCAATCCTCTAGAGGGAGTGGCTAGAAAACCTGTCTAATCTTTGTCCTGGAAGGAGACATCATCTTTATTATCCTAGTCAGAAAACAAATCTGCATTCTGCCCTGGAGGGAGACACTATGTCTATATTCCAAAGCTGTTTACTATACAGACATCCTCGAGAAGATGGTCCAGTGGAAAACCTGTCCATACCATTCCTTAGGACGTGGGCAGAAACACAAATGGCCCATGGAGAACTTTCCCTAACAGTATTATTTTGGTTCTGAAGATTGAGTATGATTTGGTCAAGCAAAAGTAGGGGAAATAAATATTCTGGAAAGAATTTCTTGTTCACATTTTTTTTTTTTTTTTTTTTTATGGCTGGCCTCTCTAGGCCTTAGTTTCTTTATCTGTAAAACTGGAATATTAATACCTACTTCCCACATTGCTATGAAGACAACATGAGGCAATATATACTTAGCACAGACCCTGATGCTTAACATATACTCAAAAAAGCCAAACTCACTGGCCATCAAGTCGAATCCGACACATAGTGATCCCCTTTCAGTTTCTGAGGCAGTAAATCTTTATGGAAGTAGATTGCCCAGTCTTCCTTTAACAAGTGGCTGGTGGGTTTGAACCACCAGCCTTCCAGTTAGCCGTCAAATGCCTTAGACACTACACCACCAGAGCTCCTTGCTTGACATATAGTAAGTGCCAAAACTAATAGTTTGGGGCTATCTTTTCAACCAACAGTTCTCTGTAGACTGCACTGGCATTAGGAAAAGTGGGAAGAAAGAGGAATTTAGCCAGTGCATACCTTTTTTTTTTATTTATTTATTTTTTATGTACTAGGCCCAGGAAAGACTTTGGGACTAGACAGTATGCCTTCGCTGTTGAAGCTTACAGTTCACCTCTGAGAAAAATTCACAGAAGAAAATAGAATTATCTTGCTTCCACCAAGTACACTTGTACAGGACACACCTCCAAAGTTTTATGGCAATCTCACCTGACCAGGAAGGCAGGAAATTGTAACAATATAGGAGGAACATAACCTTAAAATAGGAATATTGAAGGGTCAAAGTCCAGTGACAGCGTATGCCATTCAACAGTTGCTTTTTCAGGATCATTTGGAACAAAAGGATGCCAATAATCACAGCAGGAAGATTTCATGTGACTATTATTGCCACTTATGTTTGTCAAATAATCCATCTGATATTATTTACTGAGCCTCCAGTACATGTAGTGGGTGAAAAACCAAACTCATTGTCATCCAGTGGATTCTGACTCATAGCAACCCCCACTGGGTTTCAGAGGCTGTAAATCTTTATGGAAGTAGATTGCCCCATCTTCCTGCCAAGGAATGGCTGGTGGGTTTGAACCATTATCCTTCTGACTGGGAGTCAAATGCCTTAGGCACTACACCACTTGTTGTTGTTGTTATTTGCTAGAGCTCCTTTTATTATTGTCACTTTTGTATGATTGTTAAATCATCCATTTGATATTATTTACTGAGCATTCAGTTCATGTTGTGGGTGGTAATAGGTGCTGGAATTTGGGAATTCGCTGTACCTTGGGGGCCATCTCACCCTCAAGGGAAATTAGCATGGGCTTTAGCCTGTGTGATGAATTTAGAATACAGAAAGGCATCTCAAGTTGGTTTTCCTGGAAGAATTATGGTAATAGCACTTTGTTCCTACCTCATTTCCAGCACAGTGCAGACGTATTCCAGTTATTTTTCTAGAGTCCACTTACTAAATTGCATTGCTGTTAGCTGCCATCAAGTTGGCCATCGACTAATGGCATCCCCATGTGTTACAGAGCAGAACTACTACACAGGGTTTTCTTGGCTGTGATCTTTATGGAAGCAGATCTCCAGACCTTTCCTCTGTGGAGCAGCTGGGTGGGTTTGGACCATCAACCTTTTGGTTAGCAGCCAATTGCTGACTGTTTGTGCCACCAGGCTCCTTCTTTCTGGATTAGATTGTGAGAAATGGCACAAGCTGTGGGACAACTGAGTGATGATGGGACCTAACCAGGATGGGAAGCACATTACAGTTGAAATAGGAAGCTGGGGACATGGTTATGCCAGCAAAGCTGAAGGGAGAAACCACTCCATCTTTAGTTTCTATTATTTATGGATTGAGAGACAGGGCTTTCACTTATTTTGAATAGCCTCATATGCATGTGAAAGCTGGATGATGAATAAGTTCACGGAAGGAGAATTGGTGCATTTGAATTGGGGTGTTGGCGGAGAACAATGCAAATATGATGGACTATTAGAAGAATGAACAAATCTATCTTGGAAGTGCTGCCAGAATGCTCCTTGGAAGCGAGAATAGGCAAACTTCGTCTCTTGTACTTCGAACATGTTGTGAGAAGGAACCATTCCCTGGAGAAATATATCATACCTGGTAAAGTAACGGGTCAGTGAAAAAAGAGAAGACCCTCAATGAGATGGATTATGCAGTGGCTATGATGATGGACTCAAGCACAGTAATGACTGTGAGCATGGTGCAGGACTAGAGAGTGTTTCTGTCTGTTGTACATAGGGTCACTATGAGTCGGAACTGACTTGACAGCACCTAACAAGAACAAGAGCTGGCCATTGATTTGGTGCGTTGGCCGGGAAACGAGGATTCGGATCGAGTGAAGTGGCCACCACGACGGTAGGAGAGTTTCAGAAACTGGAGCCGGCTGGACTAGATACGTCCTTTGCGTAAGGACACTAGTCCATCAGGAA
>NW_006921799.1:4875888-4882151 GCF_000298275.1 Orycteropus afer afer | reverse complement strand
AAACTGTCCTATTGCATTTGCATTGGCGTGGGTTGGCGTCTTCTTCTCTTCCGAAATTCTCCTTTACAGCCTGGGCACAACAGATTAAATGGACTAGGGAGTGTTGAATCCAGCATGCAAGTGGGTGGACCTAAAAAACCTCTCCCCCACCTCAAATCTCACGCCCTCCCTCCCCAGTCTCCCTGTGCTGCCCAGCTGGCTGCATTCCTTAACGTTAAATGGTATTTCTAGGAGTTGGCTTTCACAATGAAGAGGACATGCATTTTTATTAACATCTTAGTATGGATTCTTTTGGTCTGACCTGAGTTTGTGAGAGAGACAGGAAAAGTTGATACAAAATGCTGAAAGTGAGAGAAAACAAGACCTGAGAATTCCAGGTGAGTAAACACCTTGTTCTCCCACACATTACATTTTCCCCTAGAAGCTCTCTTGTTAAGCAGCCCCACCATTCAATCCCAAAACAAATTCTAAAACCTTTCTGAACTGAAAAAGTGGCAGTTCCAGAGTCATAACAATTCATCACAAAGTGCCTTTTTGTACCTAAGTCAGGCTAGTGGCTGCGGCCTTGAAAGGTCAAGTCCACATCAGTTTTTTCTAAGATGGCAAAACCCCCTAGTCCTTGTGTAGCAGCATCTCAGTATAAACACAGCTCAGTATGAAGCCAGCTGCTGCTGACTCATCTCCAACTCAAGGCAACCAACCACATATGTGTCAGAGTAGAAATGTGCTCCATAGAGTTTTCAGTGGCTGATTTTTCGGCAGTACATCGTCAACGCTTTCTTTTGAGACACCTCTGGGTTTCACAGGAAATCTAGACTTCGGAGAGCACAGGTCTGGGTGTACTTGAACCTCCAACTTTTGGTTAGCAGCTGAATACATTAACTGCTTTTACCACCCAGGGACTCCACAGCTCAGTATGTTATTGTTGTTGGCTGCCAAGAGTACTGTTTTTGTGAAATTGAGGCAATTTTGTCTTTGTTTTACACAAAATGCTTTTTTCTCTCTCTATCTGAACTTCGTCCTGATGGATAAAAACCCTTCCATTTCTATTAGGTAAAGACAAGTGAAAGTAGTTCTTTATCCAGGACCTAAATTAAAACTTACAGAGCTGTCTCTCCCCCTGGGTGTACCCTCACTCCACCCCCAATCTTCTATCAGTAGTCTTTCAAGGAAACTTTTACTTAGCAAGCTGTTTGCTTCTATTTTACAAGAAGTTTTCCAATTTTTATCAGGAAAAAAAATTACTGATGTTCCCATTGGGTTTGTCAGAAGCAGCTGAGAACAATGAATTCTTTTTATGTTGAAAATAGAGATTTAAAAATTATTCATAATCCTCATTTCTCCCAATACATTCTCATCCCCATGGGCTCCTTTCACTAATCAGTTATGCAAGTCTTGACATAAAAATTTAGCTACGTATTAATCTTTTGGCTTTGTTAGTATGGTGTCATGATCTTTCTCCCTATACAGACACAGTGTATGTTTATATTTAAATACACATTATTTATATTTCCAAAAAAAGTATATAAAAATAGAGCTTACAAAAACATTAGGTCTCAGTTTATTGGTGAGAAGAAAGTGCATTTCAAATTTAAGCCACTTGAGAATAATGGGGGCACCCCTGAAACTAAAGTATAATTAATACAAAACATGAAGTAGAGATTAATGATATGATGCTCCTACTACATGCAGTTAGTATGCTATGGATTTTACATGCATGATGTCCATTTACTCTTCATACCACTACGAGCTATATCCTAGAGATAAGGAAACTGAGAGAGAAGGCACACAAAATCCGAGCTTGAATAATCCCAAAGCCTGAGCTTTCCACTAATTTATATAAATATTTGAGCTAAAAGGAATCTTGGCTATCATCTAGGATAATGGTTTTCTAAAATGTAGAATGGGAATCAACAGGGTGGTACAGGGGAAATTGCACCTAAAATGCAATGAATGCCATGATGAAGTTCTTATCTTTTCAATACTCTTTCAATGCTTCTGATAATATCTAGAAGAAATGCAGTTTAATGTGAGATATCACCAACACTTGTTTATCCCCTTCTCTACCAAAGAAAGAATAAGTCTCAGAATCACACTTTTTAAAGACAATAGCTAGCTAAGATTTAATTCAATGTTTAATTTTTATTGTAATTATTTTTATAATTACTTCTTGGTTACAGAAAATGATGCATTTTTCCCCCCAAACTTTGATAGTCATGTAAATTTTTATTTGGGAAAAGAAATAAATCTAAATATATTCAGATTTTTTAAAATGAGCTCATTTAAAGAAAAATCTTTATAATAATAGTTCAATGACATACAGATGTGGTAAAATCATGACAATGTCACAGGAAATCTGGACTTTGGAGATCACAGATCTGGAGATTCTAGGCTAAAATTCACAGAATGCAATCAAAACAATTCTAATGATACAAGTGAAGAAATTGAGCCTTAGAATGATGTAGTTAAGTGTCCATGGCATCCAAATTTCCTGAATTACTGATACATGATCACGTACCTTTTAAAACATACCATTTCCTTTTTAGCAAGCCAATTTCCACTGTTGTTCTCCTAGTTTTTCTTTTGACTAGTAAAAACAGATTAGAATTAAGAAAATCAGAAATTCTAGTTCCTTCTGGAGAGGTCACATAGTCCCAGTTTTCTTCTGGACTGAATGATGTGAAACTTAAGTGGATGGTATTTTAAATGACTTTGAAAAGGCTAGTGGTTCAAACCTACCAGCCACTCCTCAGAAGGAAGGTTGGGCAATCTGCTTCTGTAGTGATACTGCCTTGGAAACCCAAGCAGGGATGGCTATGAACCAAATTGACTCGATGGCAGTGAGTTTGGTACTTTTGGTTTGGTTTTGGTAAGCTGAGCATTCAGATTAAACCAGTAGTGGATATCACTATGTTATGTATAACATTTAAATTAATGTATTTAGATATTTCAATGTATGCTACCCACCCACTGCCATCAAGTTAATTCCATCATAGTGACCCTACAGGACAGAATAGAACTGCCCCATAGGAGCTCTGGTAGCATAGTGGCTAAGGCACTTGACTGCTAACCAGAAGGCTGGTGGTTCAAACCCACCAGCCATTCCTCGGAAGGAAGGTTGGGCAATCCTACTTCCGTAGTGATACTGCCTCGGAAACCCAAGGAGGGGTCACTATGAGTCGGGTCTGACTCGACGTCACATAACAACAACAACAACAACATAGTGTTTCCAAAGCTGTAAATCTTTTCAGAAACAGACTGCCATATCTTTCTCCCACGAGTGGCTGGTGGGTTCTAAGTGCGGACCTTTTGGTTAACAGCTGAGCGTTTTAAACACTGTGCCACCAGGGCTCAAATATAAGCTGCAGTTGATACAATAGAAAGTCCTTTTACTGGTGCTTTGAGGATTTTTCCTCTAAAAAATTTAATAAGTGACATAGTTTTGCAACATTACTTTTTGAAAGTGTAATTATCAGAACAACCTTTAAAATGTTTTATGTGACTCTTCAGGAGTACATCTGGCAGCGCACTGCTTTTAGTAGTTTAGAGATGATATTGTGGAATGCTCCCAATATAACATGCCTGCATTTTCATTCAGCTTCTGGGGACCCACAAGATCCTGCCAGTATTCTGCTCTATTCTAAAGGAGTGTCTTGTGTTAACATATACTCAATTTCCTGAGGCTGCCATTTAGACTGTAAAGTATACCAGTTTCTTTACAGCACTTAAAACATTCAAACCTGATGTACATGAATCCCACACTGAATTTCATGAAAACAGAGATTCTTTTTTATTGGAACTTGATTCCCCAACTACTTCTGAAAAAGGAATGATTTTAACCTGTTCTTTAATTTCCTCTAATTAAAAGTTGAAAAAAAGCCAGGGGGACCAGAAAAGAACCAGGAAGCAGTGGCAGGGATCCAGGTAAGGGGAGGGACCCAGGCGACACACCCCCAAGCAATGGGAAAGTGGGAAGAAGGGAGAGAAAAAGCCAGGGGGACCAGAACAGCATGAAGAGCAGTAGCAGGGATCCAGGTAGAGAGACCAAGGCCCCACCCCTAAGTGGCAGGAAAGAGGCAGGGATCCATGTAAGGGGAGGGTGGAGAAGTTAGGGAGCTAAGGGAGACAAATTTGTCTGTTAGTTTGTCCTACTGTGGTGGCATGTTGCTGTGAGGCTTGAGGCTGTGGTACTGGTGTTTCAAACCCAGCAGGGTTGCACATGGTGCACAGGTTTCAGAACAGCTTGCAGACTGAGATAGACTACAAAGAAGGAAGAGGGAACCAACTTTTCAAAGAATTGGCCAGAGAAAACATTATGAATATCAAAGAAACATTGTCTGATACATTACTGGGCAACTTTATGAATAGCCTGGAAACATTGTCCAATACAGTGCAGGAAGATGAGCCTCTTAGGTCAGAAGGCTCTCAAAATACAACTGGGAAAGAACTGCATCATCAGAGCAGAACCAGCCTTACTGATATAGATAGAAGGTAAAGCTTTTGAGACCTCCATTTGGTGATATGACATGACTCAAAATGAGGAGAAACAGCTGCAAACAACTATTAATAATCAGAACATGGAATGTATGAAGCATGAATCTAGGAAAATTGGAAGTTGTCAAAAATGAAATGGAACACATAAAGATGATATCCTAAGCATTAGAGAGCTGAAATGGACTGGTTTCAGCCATTTTGAATCAGATAACCATATGATCTACTATGCTGGAATGACAATTTGAAGAGGAATGATGTGGCATTCATCATCACAAAGGATGTTTCAAGATCTGACCTGAAGCACAATGCTGTCAGTGATAGGATAATATCCATACCCCTACAAGGAAGACCAGTTAATACAACTATTATTCAAATTTATGCACCAACCACCAAAGCCAAAGATGAGGAAAGAAACTGAGGATTTTTATCAGCTTTTGCAGTCAGAAATTGACCGAACATGCAATCAGATGTGTTAATTATCACTGGTAACTGGAATACAAAAGTTGAGAACAAAGAAGAATCACTGGTAGTTGGAAAATTTGGCCTTGGTGACAGAAATGATGCTGGAAATTGCATGATAGAATTTTGCAAGATCAATGATTCATTCATTGCAAATAACTTTTTTCAACAACACAAATTGTGGCTATACATGTGGACTTCACCAGATGGAATACACAGGAATCAGATTGACTACATCTGTGTCAAGAGGTGATGGAAAAGCTCAATATCTTCAGCCCAAACCAGGTCAGCAGCTGATTGTCAGCAACTGCTCATATGCAAGTTCAATTTGAAATTAAGGACAATTAAAACAAGTCCATAAAAGCCAAAATATGACTTTGAATATATCCCTCCTGAATTTAGAGACCATCTAAAGAATAGATTTCATGCAATGAATTCCAATGACCGAAAACCAGAAGTATTGTGGGATGACATCAAGAATATCATCCATGAAGAAAGCAAGAGGTCACTAAAAAGACGAGAAAAGCAAAGACCAAAATGGATGACAGAAGAGACTCTGAAACTTGCCCTTGAGCAGAGAGAGTAGCTAAAGCAGATGTAAGAAATGACAAGATAAAAGAGCTGAACAGAATATTTTAAACTGCACCTTGAGCAGACAAAGCCAATTACTATAATGAAATGTGCAAAATCTTGGAGTTAAAAAAACAAAAGGGAAGAACATGCTTGGCATTTCTCAAGCTGAAAGAACTGAGGAAAAAATTTGAGCCTCAAGTTGCAATATTGAATGATTATGTGGGCAAAATGTTGAATGATGCAAGAAACATCAAAAGAAGATGGAAGGAATACACAGAGAAACTGTATCAAAAAGAACTGGTAGATTTTCATCCATTTCAGGAGGTGACATATGATAAAGAACCAATGGTACTGAAGGAAGAAGTCAAAGCTGTACTGAAGGAACTGGCAAAGGACAAGACTCCAGGAATTGACAGAATACGCTTTGAGATATTTCAACAAACAGATGTCCCACTGGAGGCACTCACTTGGTTGTTGTTGTTGTTGTTGTTTGCCATCGAGTCGGCCCTGACTCATAGCCAAGGAATTCAGAAGACAGCTAGCTGGCCAACTGACTGGAACAGATCCATATTTGTATCCATTCCAAAGAAAGGTGATTCTACAGAATGTGGAAATTATCAAACAATATCGTTAATATCACACACAAGTAAGATCTTACTGAAGATAATTCAAAAATGGTTGCAGCAGTATATTGACAGAGAACTTCCAGAGGTGCAAGCTGGATTCAGAAGAGGATG
>NW_006921799.1:4872814-4874233 GCF_000298275.1 Orycteropus afer afer | reverse complement strand
GGAAGCAGACCACATACCCAAAGGCAGCTACTCAGCTGCTCCCAGTAGATTCCACCATGGAGCTGATTACCAGTCTCATCATGGGGAATACTACATTCAGCTGCCTAGCCACTCAACCAGGCCTAGCCAAGTTGACACACAAACATAACCACCACAGTCGCTATGAGTCGGACACAACTCAACGGCACCTAACAATAACAACAACAATTAAAAGTCTGTAATATAGAACCCCTAGGTGATGCAAATGGTTAAACAACCCATAACTAATCCAAAGGTTGGAGGTTCAGATCCACCCAGAGGCACCTTGGAAGAAAGATCTGGCAATTTACTTCTGAAATATCACAGACATTGAAAACCTTACAGGGTATACAGTTCTATTCTGAAAGACATGGGTTGCCATGAGTCAGAAGCAACTTGTTGGCAACTGGGAATATAGATCTGCAGAGAAGCCACAAAAATTCACTAGTCCATCAACATCAGCAATAGTATGCTCATTAAAGGCAAAGAATGGGGCAACCCTGGGAAAGATAAGCATCTGTAATTAGTCTTTTGTTCTATTCTCAGCAAGTTCATTTACTTCCAGGGCTTCAATTATCACCTTTCAGCATCTGGGTCCCAATCTCCTTCAGCCTTTTCTCCCATTTTGCTTCTTACCCCATGTAATGCATGAGTTCCAAAGTCAGGCTACCTGAATAAAATCCGAGATTTTAACTTTCCTGATGTGTAACTTTAAACTATTACCACCCTATGTCTCAGTTTTCTTATCTGCAATTGGACAACAACTATCTTCTAGAGTTACTGTGAGTCTAAGGATTAAACAAATTGCTGTGTGTAAAACACCAAAAACAGTGCCTTGCATATAGTAAATGCTCAATTTGTGTTAGTCATTATTTTTCAACTGTATGGTAGATATTGTCTCTTGGATGCCCCCTCTATCTACTCATTCAGCTATCATTTATTGAGCAGCTAATATATATATGCCAGGCACTGTTTAAGATATTCAACATATATCAATGAACAAACCAAGAAAAATCTGTGCCCTTGTGAATGAAGCATTTTTCAGGTAGGGAGACAGATGATAATCGATAATAACTAAGGAAATTGTATACTACACTGTTGTTAACTGCTGTCAAGATAGCCTTCAACTCATGATGACCCTGTCCCATCCCCATGATTGGTTGTGGATTGAACTGTTGTGATCCATGGTTTTCATTAGCTGATTTTTGGACATAGATCACCAGGTCTTTCTTCCTAGTCCATTTTTGTCTGAAAGCACCACTGAAACCTATTCCACATCATAACAACATGCAAGCCTCCACAGACAAATGGGTGGTGGCTGTGCATCAGATACATTGGCTGAGAATCAAAAGCAGGTCTCCTGAATGGGAGGTGAGAATTCTACTACTGAACCACCACTGC
>NW_006921799.1:4871172-4871919 GCF_000298275.1 Orycteropus afer afer | reverse complement strand
ATATATATATATATATATACTTTGCTGGTTTTTGTGTTTCTCTAGAGAACCCTATCCAACACATCCTATAATATGCCTTTAAATCCCATGTGTTTTTCTTATGTAATGTCTCTTGAATCTATCCTGATTTGAATATTTAGGCCTGGGTTACTATCATAGCCTCCAACCTAGTCTCTCTTTGCTGCAATCTATCCTGCATCTCATTAGCAAAGCAATCCTTATAACCTAGCTTGATCATGTGTCTTCCTTTCTCTAATGCCTATGTGACAAAGATCAAATGTTTTCAGGGATGTTCATAATTTGACCTCAATCTGCTTTTCCAGCTCTCTGTTACTTTCTTCTAATTAATTCCTCTCCATTTCAGCTACATAATCCACTTCTGTGGATCCCCCCGACACACTCTGCCTCTTTAATGATTAGGTTCTTTTCTAATACTGCATTGTTAGTTTCCTCTTTGTAGAAGTGTTGTAAGTTTCACGAAACTTAAAATATCATAAGGAATTTTATACAATAATTTGATTTAAAAGAATCACAGGTGAGATAGTCTCATGAGGGAAATGCCACAGACCTAATCTAAGGTGTGAGGAGGTGCTGGTGGAAGGACACTGTGATAGTTGGAGCTGTTTGTCAACTTGGCTGGACCCCAGTTCTATATGGTTGTTCCCATGATGGGATCAGATGACTGTGTTCTGAGTGGCCAGTCTGCCCAAGGGGAGTTTCCCTAGGGGTGTGGCCTGCTTGCAATGA
>NW_006921799.1:4847538-4856040 GCF_000298275.1 Orycteropus afer afer | reverse complement strand
CTCCTCACCTAATCCCTTTGGCTGATTGCTCTTCTCTTTGGCTTCCTGGGTTTTACCCCTTTCTCCTGCTCTTCCGGCCTGCTACTCTGTGCTATGCCCGTGCTTACCTTGCTCCCGGAGACCCGGTCCCTCTCAGGAGGGTAACAAAGGAAAGTGTTCAGTGCAGATCAGTGAGTAAGCACAAGCCCGCCCGTGCTTACCTTGCTTCCGGAGACCCAATCCCTCTCGGGAGGGAGCAAGGTAAGCACGGGCAGGCTTGTGCTTACTCACTGATCTGCACTGAACATTTGTCCCTCAAATATGATGGTGAAATTAGGACATTACCAGATAATCAGAAAGTAAGGGAATTTGTTAAAACCAGACCAACCTTATAAGAGATGCTAAAGGGAGCCCTTTGTGCAGAGAAGCAACAACAGCAAACAACAACTGACCATCAACACACATGATGATATAACTCAGAAACAAACCCAGCTATGGAAGTATCCAAAGTAAAAAAGCCTACAAGATTGTAAACTGGGAACCAGAGACATCAATTGACTGAGGACAACTACAAAACAAAAAGAAGGAAAAAACTGTGTTGTTAGAGAACTTTTAGATGGTAGGGAAGTCAAGACAACTACAAGATAGAATGGACTGTTGTAAACTTGGGAAGAAAACTATAAATCACAGGGTAACCTCAAAGAAAAATGACAAACCTTCACATCAGAAAAGAGGACCAGCATAAATATTCAGCAAATACTAAAACAATAGCAATGAAGGAAGTGATAACACGATTCATATACAAAACAAACTCAGCATAGAAAATTATATGGAAGAAATAAACACCACGAAAAAGCACATAAAAATGACAGCAACAAATTCATATTTGCCGATAATGACATGTCTAGCAAGGGACTTTTCTCTAAGATTTATAGCGGAAGAGTGGATGACCAAACTATGGTACATACACATAATGGAATACTATGCAGCACTTAAGAATAATGTAGATTCTACAAAACACTGCATAATATGGATGAACATAACAAACAAAACTTTATTTCCAAATGGGATTATACCCACAAGTTAGGATTCCAGCAGGTATTATTTGGCCACATGATTCAATTCCTAACACTGTCTTAGAGCTTTTGTACAGGGCACTCCCTTGACTGCAGTGCTCTCCTCACAGATCTGAGTGGCTAGCCCCTTCTTGCCATTAAATCCTTAGCTGAAACGTCACTGCAGACCACCTAGTGGTGATCCAGTACTTATTATGCCTGATATTTTATTATCTGCCTCTACCAAATTGGGTGGAAAGTCCACACCAATCACAACATTGTCATCCTTTTATACCAGTCCTGTATTGCTTTGAAGTGTTTGGCACATAGTAGTTCAACATTTATTGAATGAATTTAAGAAAGAACACATCAGCATTCTGCCTCAGTAGGCATGCAAGCAGACATTCCAGCAGTGACAGTGCCAAAGGGGCCAGCAGAAGAGCAGCTTATGGATAAACCAAGTAAGCTGTCTTCATGTAAGTTAGGAGCAGTTGGCAAGTCCTACAACCACCCAGAATCAGGGAGGCATGTGAATATTTGTGGGAAATATCACTCTGTGAGCCACAGCTGACTGATGGGAACAGGGCGAAGAATGCTCCTTAGAAGTGAGGATGGCCAAGACTTCGTCTCATTTACTTTGGACACATTATGAGTGACTGGTAACTGGAGAAGAGTATCATGCTTGGTAGGTCAGCAAAAAAGGGGAAGACCTTCAAGGACATGGACTACTGACACAGTGGCGTCAATGATGGGCTCAAACACAGCAGTAATTTTAAGGATGGTGCAGGACTGGGTGGTATTCATTTTGTTGTACAGAGTCACTATGAGTCGGAGCCTACCCAGTGACATCTAACAAAATAGACTGGAAGTGTGGCCAGTGATCAGATTGCTTGGTTCCCCTACTCTGCCTTGGTTAAGTCTCTGTATGTCAGGCATGCTACCTCTTTTCTCCTTTCTGCCACTGGGAAGTGTCTAATTGAACAAGCACAAATATCAACATGTTCATCCTATGACCGAGGGTCATTCCCTACCATATGTAACCCAAATGTACCTGGTTGGTTGCAATATGTACATAACTAAATAAAACATCAAGGATGATGGAGAACTTAATATGTATACTAGAGATTGAAAGCAACAGGAAAGGGCAAATGACTAGAGCTGCACTGTCCAACACTGAGTCACTGGTCTCATGTGGCTACTGAATACTTGAAATGTGGGTCCTGTGACTGAGGCACTAACTGGTTAATTTCAGCAAATTAAAATGTAAGCTTAAAAACTGTTAAGTATTCTGTTGTTGAAAAATTCTTAAGTATGTCTTCATCAACTGCAAATTTTATGGAATCTAAGTATAAATCAAGTGACTTATAATGAAAATTTAGCATCCTGTAAGTGAAAAATACACACAACCTCTGGATGAGGGATTTCATAATGTCCCACTAGGTACAGAAGCTCTAATTTGAAGTACTGAAAAATATAACTTCATACTTATTTGAACTGCCAACTTTGTTTTCAAGCCTGGGGCAATGTTCATATAGCTATCTTCGTTCACTACCAGGGGAAAAGGATTCCATTTTACACTTTAAGCCTGATTTTAAGTTATAAATTATAGACTCTATCTTTAAATATTTTTAAACTGTATATAACTCAAAAGTATCTAAATATTTATAGAATACCTATAGAAATACAAGCTGAATGCACAGAAGCATATTAAATCAAAAGTACGTCAATACACCAAAATGATTTTATTTTTTTGTTGATAACATGCACAACACTGCAATTTTATCATTAGTCTGATTTTCTTAAAACATTACTGAAGTATGCATTAAAAATACATTTTAGAAATTTAACACATTATAGAAGTTCTCTGTAAACATAACCCCTTCTCAACATACTGTCCTGCTTTGTTCTATATATAAATAACTTAATCTACAAAGTCATAAATAAAACTATCAACTCTTATGGCCTAAAACTATATAGTTTGCTTTATGAGACTGAAAAGTGTTTTCCTAATTTTGATTTTATAAATAACAGTATGCAGTATTTGAATTTTTAATGTCAGTCAAATGATTTATCACCACAAGTCTATTACTTATGCCAATAATAGACCTTCCAGTGCACTTGATAAAGATGCCATGTGTTTAAGAAGTCAAAATGACCAAATGATGAGATTCTTTTTTTTTTTTTCCTAGAATGGAGCATACTGGTAAGTTTTTTTTTTTTTTTAAATTGTGATTTGGATGAAAATTTACAGAGCAAATTCACTTTCCATACAGCAGTTCACATACACTTTGTCTCATGACACTGATTACAATTTGCCACAATGCAACTGCACTTCCTCCCGATAGTTAGCTCTTCCCTATGTCCAACCCTCCATGCACTCCTGCCCCATGAGCTGTCTACCTGTGCATAAGCAGCCCTTCTTTCTCCTATGATTGTTCTCTCCAAGGAGTGTTATCTACCTCAGGTAAATATTCAACTCATATGCCTATCTTTTATTTGGCTGGAAGCCACAGATGTGGGTTCAATTCCAGACCTAAAGGGCAGCTAGGGGCCATAGTCTCAGTGGTTCCACCAGGCTCTATCAGACCAACAAACCTGGTCCCCCAATTTTTTCTTCCAAATGATTTTGAGTTTTGTTCCACATTGTTCTCCCTCTTTATCCAGGATCTCCTACATAGATCCTCCTCCGAGTGGTTGACAGCGGTAGCTGGGCACCATCTAGTTCTTCTGGTGTCAGACTCATATAGGCTGCGGACTGCATGGTTTACCAGTCGCGAGGACTAATTATTTCCACGAATCTTTGGTTTTCTTCATTCTTCTTTGCTCTAGATGAGGAGAGACCCATCATTGCATCTAGACGGCTGCCTGCAAGCTTTTAAGATCTTAGTCGCTACTCGCCAAAGTAGGAGGTGGAACAATGTTTTATGTAGTATGTTATGCCAATTGAGCTTGATGTTCCCTGCGACTATGGTCCTAAGCCCACAGGTTCAAATACTCAGTCTCTCTGGGTAGCTGGCTGTGACGAAGCAGTGACTACAACCTAGTCCCTTGTCAGCTCTACTATACACCTGGTAATTCAGATCATACAAATACACTTATAGGACCATTGTCTGCCAACCCTATACATGGTCTTGGGTACACTCCCCGCTTTATTGACCTACCTAATAGTTCAGCCTGTCCACCCACCTAGCCAGCTGTATACCCATGTTTGCCTTCACTGACAACGCAGTACTGTATGTGCAAAAGGGTTCACAAATGATGAGATTCTTAAAACGACAGTAGAAAAAGCTGCTATTTAAATACTACTAGGCCTTATTAGTCACTTCAGCATGTCTGAAGAACAAAAAATGCAACTAAAGGATGAAGGCTTTTCTCATCATTACCAACAGAAACACAACTTAAAACATCTAAAATTTAAGAAACAATAAAATCAGGTAAATCCTTATTACTTTCGGAAAAAAATATTACATTGAGATTCTGTTACAGAAACAAAATGAAGTTTTTCTAAAATTTATTCTGAATGCTTATGTTGGTTAGTTAAAACATTAAGGGTAAAAATAATGACACACAGAATTGATTCTAGAAAGGCACAGTTATGATTCCTTATACAGAACATTTTATTTAGTTTAATGATATTATTTCTTCAGAAAAAAGTTAACATTTTTGTCTGAAAGACACTTAGCATCTAATGATTTATTAGAGCACCACACAAGATTAGATAAACACTCAAATTACTTTCAAGTAATAAGAGTAAAAAGGAATTTTGCATGCTGGTTATGTTCATTTTATACATCTTGTTTTAGGGCTTTATAAGGTATAAGACATAGAGAAACATTCTCAACCAATATTCCCATTTGATTTAAATGATTCAAATTGCGAACAACACTAAATTAAGCATCATCGTTACTTTTACAATCTAGGTTTCTAAAAGTTTTATTTTTTTTAACACAACAGTGCTCTGGTTCACCTTATAACTGCCAGCCAAACTATGTTTAAAAAAACCAAATATTCTTTGTTAAAGAGGAGATTACAAGAAATATTTTTTCACGTTCACATAAAAAATAAGATTATGATATACGTAATGAATCTAAATAAAATAATTCACAAATGGTGGCTAAAATTCTGTCAACTTTCAGCCTAAAACAACATGAATCTGCAGTTGTTATGCATAAACAATTCAAAATTAAAGTTTATAATGGAAATGTCAACAAGTCATAACTACTACATCACTACTGATGGGTTCCACTATACTTTCAACCAGGCACGGCAGATGTGCACATCTGATAGACAGACTGTTTAGAAAATTAAAGCTATCAGAGCTATAAATAAGGAATACATAAATATGATATACATAGTGATGCCAAAGCATTAGGGCTGTTAAAAAAAAAAAAAAAAAGTAAGATGTGAAGTAAACACATCTGATAGCTCTCTCTGTAAGCCACTTTCCACTGATTTAATAAAGCTATGGTTTTATAATTCTTTTAAAAAGGAAAATGTTTCTACACTGCTGCATGCAGTAATTTCATTCTACATTCTCGACTACAATGTAATCTTCAAATCCTCTTGCAAAGCTTGACATATCTCATCAAGATTTCTCCAGAAAGTTAGCTTGTCATATTTTCAGCAGCCTAGAAAAAGAAAAGTAAGATTCATTATAATGAAACTATAGATAAAGAGATACTGTTATTGGCATTAACAAACAACCCTCCCCCTACTATACTAAACTACTTTTATCTTAATGCAAGGGGTTATGTTTTGTTGCCATGCATGGACTACCTTTTGAACTTACTGCTAGGCTAACAGTAGAAAATTGATACATCATTTTAAATAATAGTTAAGAGTACCTGTAAAGAACATACTGATACTTGGAAAACTAACCTAGAGCAGATCTTGTTCCATAATCTTCATGAGTTTGTCTACTTCTGCATGCTTTATTATATTGTGAAAAGGGAATTAAGAATGAAAAAGATGTATTATGCTATGAAGCAGAGAGAAAAATGGCAGAAGAGGAAAAAGGGATTAGAATGTGCTTCAGTGGTTTCTAATTCTTAAAGGGCTGAATAACTATTATAGTTCTTAGTTGGCTACAGGGTCAATTTGTTATTTTTAAGGTCATCTATAGCTATAATTTAAAAATAATGCATACATATTTATTTTAAACACATATATGTGTATATCATTGCTAAAGGGGCAGGGAGGCTGCATCTTCTGACCTCCTCTAACCCCACAAGAGGAAGACAAAATCACCATCAGTAGCCCAAGGCCTATTCCTAAAAGGCCAGACATGCTGCCTCCCTCCAGCCCTTTCACCAACCCATCCTCCAGCAGCACCCACCACCTCTCTGCTGGGCTCAATAATTCACTGCAGTGGCCACACAGAATCCACAGACTATGGGGTTTATTAGGGAAGCAAGAAGCTACAATTCAAGTTCAGAAATGCACTCAGTCTCTTGCAGCCGGCTGTTCACTCAGCAGCCGGCCATCTCAGTAGCACATCGCTCTCTTTGTAGTGCGTGTCTCTCTGAGTGGTGTGTGTCTCTTACGTCTCTCAGGAGCACGTTTCTCTCAGCAGCATGTCTTTCTCAGCCAGCAAAGAGACTCCTTCTGCCTATAGGAAGGCAGCCAGCAGTCAGAGAGACTCCTTCTGCCTCCAGGAGGGCTCCTTTTTGAGGCTGGCAGAGTGGCCAAACTAATCAATCCCAACATCAGAATTCTATACACCTGAGAGAGGGTGAACTTCCCAGAATATTGCTTCTTGCCACTCAACAGAAATACCCAGGTGGATAACTTTAGCAATCAGAAACTACTCAGTTGCTCACAGCAAATTTCATCACAGAGTTTACAAAGACATGGCTAGAACAGCCACACTATGTAATTTATTACACCGCAATCATTTATAAAAAATTTATAGAAAAATTTAAAAATACATATAGAATAGTATAATGAAGTCTCATCTAAAATAAACGCATGGCTAATCTTGTTTTACCTATATCCCCAACTACTATTCTTTCCCAGATTATGAAGAAATTCCCAGGTACCATGTAATTCATCAATAAATGATTTGATACCTATTTCTCAGAGGACTTAATAACAATACCATTACGATACCAAAACGAAACAAAACAAAAAACAAGTAATTTCTTATAGTGAGCCCTCCATGGGTTTCCAAGGCGCTATCTTGATGTACATAAGATTGCCCAGTCCTTCTTCCGAGAAGTGTCTGGTAGGTTTGAACAGCCAGCCTTCTGGTTAGCAGCCAAGTGCCTTAGGCCCTACGCCACCAGAGCTCCTAATTTGAAGTTTCAATATTCAGGGTGAGTTGGTGCTATATAAACGAGGATATTTAATGAAGAAAGTTATTTTAGTGTGTGCATGCAAGAAAGGAAGCTGAATATTTTTCTTGTTCCCAATCACAGCAATTATATGTCACTTCTCTTATAGGGAAAAAGTAAATAGAGATATGAAACATTAAATCTTATGTGAGGTACTGTGAATGCTGAAAAATAATCCAGTCATAAAAAAGAAGACCGAAAACCACCCCATAACCACTTTAGTAGTGAGGTGGCAAAAGTAGAGACTTGAAGAAATCACAGTGCCATTGAGCAAAGAATAATATGTAAGTAGAAATAAAACTGAAAAAAAGGGTGGTGGTAGGTAAGCATAAGCTAGGAGAAGAATCATTAGAAGGAAAATTCTAAGTACAGTTGGAAATTTCTAGGAAAAGATAACATGGAAAATCCAGGAAAAAGAAGCTGAGGAGGAAGTTTCTTGGGGGAAATAATGGCTTAGAAGGGTTCTGTGTATACTAGGGAAAGGGAATGCAATGCAGGAAACATGCTCAGAAAAGACTTGAGAGGATTCTAGGCTTAAGCCTCTGGCAGATCTGTGGGCACTATACAAGCAGGAGGTGAAAGCTAAGGCAGAGTTGTAGGCAGACTAGTTTAGTGCTGAAGAACTTCCCTAGCTCTGAGCCATACTGCAAAGAACAGAAGAATAGTATTATTTCTTTCTGATTTGGCTCAAGGTGTTTAACAGAAGAGAGACTTCTGTGATACACATGACAAGGAAGACAATCTGTAAAAACCATATGGAAAAGTCATAAAACAAGCAAATTAAAAAAATGAGATGACTGTAGCCTTCAACAACCAATAGGAGCAAACCCTGGTGAAGGGTAGAATATGATTTCCAGAGTTACCGTATTACAAATTTAAAAATGCACAGTTCTCAACAAAAAAAACACAAGGCACACAAAAGAAAATAAGGTATGGCCCACTCACAGGAAAAAAATAAACTGATTAAGCATTCATGTGGAAATCCAGACACCAGACATACTTGTTGTTGTTGTTGTTATGTGCCGTCGAGTCGGCCCCGACTCATAGCGACCCCTCCTTGGGTTTCCGAGGCAGTATCTCTACGGAAGTAGGATTGCCCAACCTTCCTTCCGAGGAGTGGCTGGTGGGTTTGAACC
>NW_006921799.1:4831902-4847438 GCF_000298275.1 Orycteropus afer afer | reverse complement strand
CCAGCCGTCTGGTTAGCAGGCAAGTGTCTTAGCCACTATGCTACCAGAGCTCCCTAGACATACTACAGAGACTTAAAACAACTGTCTTAAATATGCTTATAGAGCTAAAGGTAGCCACTTACAAATAGTTAAAAGAAATTAGGGAAGTAATACAGAAACAATTTTTTTTTTAAAAAATAAAGAGATAGAGATTATAAAAAGGAACCAAATAGAAATTATGGTGCTGACAAGAACAGTAACTAAAATATTTACCAGAGGAGTTAAACAGCAAATTTTTATCAGGCAGAAACAAAAAATCAGAAAACAAAAAAACTTGAAGATAAACAACTGAAATTATCCAGTCTAAGGAGCACAAAGAAAAAAGAACGTAAACAAAGCCTAATGGACAATGGTAAACTATAAAGTGACTAAACATACACATTATATGAGTCCCAGAAAGAAATAAGGAATATCTGAAAAAACAGTGACCCAATTTTGTTGAAAGGTTTGAATCTATACACCTGGAAGCGCAGTGAACACCAAGTAGTATAGACTCAAAGATTTCTACAATAAAACCAAACCCAACCTACTGCCATCGGGTTGATTCTGACTCATAGTGACCCTGAAGGACACAGAAGAACTGCCCCACAGGGTTTCCAGGGCTGTAAATCTTTACCGAAGCAGACTGCTTCACCTTTCTCCTATGGAGCAGCTCATGGGTTTGAACCGTTGAACTTTTGGTTAACAGCAGAATGCTTTAACCACTGCACCAACACAGCACCTTATGAATCTACAATTGTTGTTGTTGTTATGTGCCGTTGAGTCAGCCCTGACTCATAGCGACCCCTCCTTGGGTTTCCGAGGTAGTATCACTACGGAAGTAGGATTGCCCAACCTTCCTTCCGAGGAGTGGCTGGTGGGTTTGAACCACCAGCCGTCTGGTTAGCAGGCAAGTGTCTTAGCCACTATGCTACCAGAGCTCCCAGAATCTACAATAGACATGTTATAATCAAACTGTTGAAAGACAAAGAGAAAATCCTGAAAGCAGAAAGAGAAGCAACTCATCACACACAAGGAATTCTCAATAGATTAACAGCAATTTTTCATCAGAAATCAAGAGTTCTTGCAGTGTAGTAAATTACATAGTGTGGTTTTTCTAGCCATAAGTCTTTATAAACTCTGTGGTGGAATTTGCTGTGAGCAATTGAGTAGCTACTGACTGTTAAAGTTATCCACCCCCTCTCAAGCGTATAAAACTCTGATGTTGGGATTGGTTGCTTTGAGCCACTTTGCCAGGATCAAAGGGAGCACACCTAGAGGGAGAAGGATTCTCTCACTGCTGGCTGAGAGACACGAGAGAGGACACAAGCTGCTGAGAGACAGTGGGCTGAGAAAGATTTAGCATGTTTCTGAACTTGAATTATAGCCTGTTGTTTCCCTAATAAACCCCATCATCTGTGAGTTCTGTGTGGCCACTGTAGTGAATTACTGAACCCAGTGGAGAGGTGGTGGGTGCTGCTGGAGGAAGGGTTGGTAAAAGGGCTGAAGGAAGCCAGCATGTCTGGCCTCGCAGAAATAGGCCTTGGGCTATTGATGGTGATTCTGTCTTCCTCTTGTGGGGTTAGAAGAGGTCAGAAGATGCAGCCTCCCTGACCCACTGGCAGCTGGTGTCAGAAGCAGTGGGATCCGCTGCAGTGGCTCCAGACTCATAGAAGCATGGGATTTTGTAAAAGAAAGAAGGAAGGGGAATGGAAAGTGAAACTTTGGATTCTTAGATGGTTACTTTGGTTGGTGTTACCTATTAAAGGACAAAATTGATCCAGAGGCTAGGGCTTTTGGTTATACCCAGCCAAATGCCCAATAGAATGGGATGGTGATCAAGGTAAAGAGATGTACCTGGGATGTCTTAAAAAGGATTATGTGTTTATGTGAATGTACTATGGGTACTGAATGTTCTCTTACCTAGTTGTACATGAGAAATGATTATGGGTATGGATAATGAAGAGTGTGTACATCCACCTTCACCTGATACTTCTTTAAAACAAACAAAAATACACTCCTTTCGAGTTGGACCCAACTCACAGTCGACCCTTCTTTGGGTTTCCAAGGCGGTATCACTATGGAAGTAGATTGCCTAACCTGCCTTCCAAGGAGTGGCTTCTGGGTTTGAACCACCGGCCTCTTGGTTAGCAGTCAAATGCCTTAGGCACTATGCCACCAGAGCTCCCAATACCCAATATTTGATTGGCTATGGTAAAAGGGGAAATAGAATTCGCACAGAAGAAACACAGGTTGTTTTAAGCCCTGTATGTAGAATATTAGGAGCTTAGGTAGAAAACCTGAGCCCCAACCAGAACGACTGAGAGAACAGAAGATGCGAATTTGAAGACAGGCCCTACAGGGAAAAAAAAAAAAAGACTGCTTGGCTTTTTTGAATTTCAAGCAAGCATATAGGTTTTGGGTGCATCAAGGCAGGAAAATCATGGTCCATGAGAGAAAACCCTTCCAGGACTGAAAATTAAAGGAAGTCAGCGAGTATTAGGCTTGTATGCTACTTGCTTGTGACCACCTGGGTCCACCTGAGTGGAAATGAGGAAAGAGCAGCAATGAAGAAAACGGGCTGAGTTTGGTACTCTTTGACCTAGGCCATGGAGGTGGGGATGAGAGGAAGGACTGGCTGGTCTGAAGCGCAAGAAGCTGTCAGCCTATGGGCATTGAAATAATCCCTGACGACTGAAGATGTGAGAGGAGGTGCTGGCTGGTCTGAAGTAAAAGGAAGAGTGTGACTCCCAAACTTGACAGCTGGAACCCATGACCTAGAGGGGATGGCTAGGGCTGAGCTGACCAGAACCCGACCAAACAAAGAGGTGTTTGACACTGAGCTAGTGTTAAGTTGCTGCAATTTGATGGGTTGCACTGGGTTGGACTTTGCTTGTTTATGGATGCAGATGCCCAAAGTTTCCAAGCAGAAGAGAAGATTCTCCAGAGAAAAAGGAACATGCTTGTCTCCTCAGAGTACTAGTTTGATGTTGTTGTTGTTGTTATGTGCCGTCGAGTTGGACCCGACTCACAGCGACCCCTCCTTGGGTTTCCGAGGCAGTATCACTATGGAAGTAGATTGCCCCATCTTCCTTCCGAGGAGTGGCTGGTGGATTTGAACCGCCAGCCTTCTGGTTAGCAGTCAAGTGCCTTAGCCACTATGCTACCAGAGCTCCCACTAGTTTGATAGGGATGGGCAAATTAAAAATTGGCTATGTAAAATGGGGGAAGATAACAGCATGAAGTGGCTGGCTTACATGCTTTCATGGGTGTGGTTATTCTTAAACTGATAGTGAAGGGGATGTTAATTTTTGAAGTATAAAAGGGATAATGGCTAGAAAAGCCAGGGGGTGGCCTGAGGTGTAGTAAATTACATAAGCGTGGCTTTTCTAGCCCTAAGTATTTGTAAACTCTGTGGTGGAATTTGCTGTGAGCAACTGAAAGGCTCCTGATTGTTAAAGTTATCCACCTGGGGTATTTCTGTTGGAAGCAGCATGAAGTAATTTCCTGGGAAATTCACTTTCTCTCAGGTTGGTAGAACTCTGATGTTGGGATTGGTTGCTCCAGGCCACTCTGCCAGGCTCAAAAAGAGCCCTCCTAGAGGCAGAAGGACTCTCTCACTGGTGGCTAAGAGACACAAGAAACACACATTGCTGAGAGAGACACGCACTGCTGTCTCTCTTGATGACAATGAGATCCACTTCTGCCTCTAGGAGGGTGCATCTTAAGCCTAGCAGAATGATAAAACTAACCAATTCCTACATTAGGGTTCCATATACCTTATTTGCATGCCCCCCACGCCCCCCCCCAGGGTTCTATGTACCTTATTTATATTACTAACAAGCTATCCAATCCTCTTGGTGGGCCACAAACACCTTACATTTGCACATTTCACATAGTAATCTGGTGGGAGTCACAGGGACTATGGCTTGAAGAGCCATATTAAGTAATTCACTGCACCACAATCTGATAACTTGTCCAAAGTATGTGAGATGAAGTTTTGCCATCCTTGCTTCTAAGAAGCATTCTAGCTGTACTTCTTCCCAGATTTATTCATTCTCTAGCAGCCCATGCTATGTTCAATATCCTTTGCCAACACCGTAATTTAAAGGCATCAATTCTTCTTTGGTCTTTTATTCATTGCCCAGTTTTAGCATGCTTATGAGGTGAATAAAAATACCATAGCTTGGGTCAGACACATATTAGTTCTCAAAGTGCCATCTTTGCTTTTGAATATTTTAAAGAGGTCTTTTGCAGATCTGCACAATGTAATACGTCATTTTTTTTTTTTTTTTGACAGCTGCTTCCACGGGTGCTGATTGTGGATCCAAGTAAAATGCAAGTAAAATGAAATCACTGGCAACTTCATTATCTTCTCTGTTTAAGATGTTGCTTATTGAACAAAGATTTTTGTTTCTTTTTATTAAGGTGTAATCCACACTGAAGACTATAGTATTTGATCTTCATCAGTAAGTGTGTCAAGTCCTCATCACTTTCAGCAAGCAAAGTCGTGTCTCTTAATACTGAATGCAGTTTCTTTACGAGTCTCCCTCCAATCCTAATGCCTTGTTCATTCTTCATATAGTCCAGCTTCTCAGACCACATGCTCAGCATACAGATTGAATAAGTATAGTGAAAGGATCCAGTCCTGATGCATACCTTTCCGATTTTAAACCACACACTGTATATCTTTATTTTGTATGAACAACTGCTTCTTGGTCTAAGTACAGGTTCCACATGAGCTCAATGAAGTGTTCTGGAATTCCCAATCTTCACAATATTATCCATACAGTCACTTGCCTTTGTATATAGTCAATACATCACAGGTAAACATCTTTCTAGTATTCTCTGCTTTCAGCCAAAATCCATCTGACATCAGCAGTGATATCCCTGGTTCCACATCCTCTTCTGAGTCTGGCTTGAATGCCTAGAAGTTCCCTGCTGATGTACAGCTGTTAATTGTTTTTGAATTACCTTTAGCATAATTTTACTTGTATGTGCTATTAATGTATTGTTTGATAATTTCTGCATTCTGTTGGGTTACCTTTCTATAGAATGGACATAAATATGGATCTCTTCTAGTCAGATGGCCAAGTAGCTGTCTTCCAAATTCCATGTCACAGACAAGTGAGCACTCCCAGTGTTGCACCTCTTTATTAAAACATCTTAATTGGTATTCCATCAGTTCCTGGAGGCTTGTTTTCCACCATACCTTTAGTAGACTTGGACTTCTTCCTTCAAAACCATCAGCTCTTGATCATATGCTGCCTCTTGAAATGGTAGAAATCTCGATGAATTGTTTCTGGTACTGTGACTCTGTGTATTCTTTCCACATTCTTTTGATGCCTCCTGCAATGTTCAATTATCTTGTCCACAGATTTCTTCAATATTGCAACTCAAGGCTTTGATTTTTACTTCAGTTTTTCTCAGTTTGAGGAGTACCTGAGCATGTTCTTCCTTTTGGTTTTCTAACTCCAGGTCTTTGCACATTTCTTTTACATACTTTGTTCTGTCTTCTTGAGGTGCCCTTTGAAATCTTCAGTTCTTTTTATCTTGCCATTTCTCATGTTTGCTTTAATTATCTCATGTTTTAAGAGCAAGTTTCCAAGTCTATTCTGACATCTATTCTGGTCTTTTCTTTCTTTTCTATCTTTTTAATGATCTTTTGCTTTCTTCATGTATGATGTCCTTGATGTCATTTCACAACTCATCTGGTCTTCTTCAGTCATAAGTGGTCAATTTGTCATATCTATTCTTGAGATGGTCTCTAAATTCAAGTGTGATACACTCAGGGTTGTACTCTGGCTTTTGTGGATGTGTTTTCACTTTGTTCAACTTAAACTTGCATGTGAGCAATTGATGGTCTGTTTTACAGTCAGCCCCTGGCCTTGTTCTGACTAATGATACTAAGCTTCTCCACTGCCTCTTTCCAGAGAGGTAGTCAATTTGGTTACTATGTATTCCATTAGGCTGAATGAAAGGACACTAGACAATCATTCAAAGCCATACAAAGAAATAAAGAACCTCAGTAAAGGTACTATCTACATAAATATAAAAGTCAGGAATATTGCATTTGTGGTTTATTATAACTCTTTTCATTTCCTACCTGATTTGAAAGACAAACTTAAAGGGGATGGGTAGGGGCTTAGAGGAGAATACGAGCAGTTTTTTTATGGTATTGAAACCAAGTCAGTTTATCAATTTAAACGGTACTGTTATCAATTTAGGATGTTAACTACAATCCCTATCATAACCACAAAAAAAATAACTAAAAAACATATATAAAATGAGAAGTGAATCATCATGGGATACTAAAAATAAATATATAAATAAGCACAAAAGAATGCAGTACTGGAGAAAATGAACGATCAAGAAAGTATAACACACAGAGAAAACAAATAACAAAATAGCAGAAGTCTTTCCTTATTTGTAAATACTTTGAATATAAATTGATTAAATTCTCCAGTGAAAAGGAAAAGAGTGGCAGAATGGATTTAAAAACAAGAGATACATCATAGGCCCAAATACACAAACAAGTTAAAGGGATAGGATGGGGGAGGAGGGAAGGACATTCCATGCAATTAGTAACCCAAAGAGAGCTGGGGTGGCTATATCAATGTCAGAAAATATTAACTTTACACCACAATCTGTTAGAAGAGACAAAGAAGGGCGTTATAATGATAAAAGGGCCAATTAACCAAGAAGATACAACTAAAAATGTATATACACCTAACAAAAGCCCAAAATAAGTGAACCAAACCCTGACAGAATTGGAAGAAAAATAGTTCAACAATAACAGTTAAAGATTTCAATATCCAGTTTCCAATAATGGATAGAACATCTAGAAAGATCAGTAAGGAAACAGAAAACTGAGTAACACTATGAATAAACTAGACCTCACAGACATATAATAATATAGAATACTCCACACAACAACAGCATAATACACATCTCCAGTACACATGCATCATTCTTGAGGATAGACCATACATAGATAGGTCCCAAAACAAGTCTCAATAAATATACTAAGCATGAAGAAAGCTCTCAAGTCTAACCCAATTTTATATCTAAGGAACTAGAAAAATGAGCAAACTAAACATAAGCTTGCAGAAGGGAGGAAATAATAAGAAAGATTAGAGCAGAGAGAAATTAACTAGAGAACAGAAAAACAGGAGCAACAAAACCAAAGCTGCTGCTTTGAAAAGATCAACAACATTGACCAACGATTAGCTAGACTGACAACAATAAAAGAGAGGACCCAAATAACTCAGAAATTAAAGTGGGGACACATTACTACCAATCTTTCAGAAATAAAAAGAACTATAAGAGAAAATAATGGACAGTTAAACTGTAGGCCAATTGCTCTTATGAATACAAATACAAAAATTCTTAACAAAAATATTAGCAAACCAAATCTAATAGCATATTAAAAAGCTTATATACCATGACAAAGTGAGATTTATCCCAGGAATGCAAAGGTGGTTCAAGATTAGAAAATCAATCAACATAATTGTCTGGTACCTAGTATCACTCTGACAGGAATATACCACCAATGGGACGGCTTGAACAAACAGGAGTTTATTCTTACAATTTGGAGGCTTTAAGTCCAAGTTCAAGTGCCAGGTTCTGGGGGCTGTGTGAAAGCCCCTTGACCTTGGGCTTCAGCTCTGCCTCTTGCTGCTGGCCCACAGAAGCTAGAGACAACTCTTTACTCAGGCAGCTACTGGCTGCTAAAGGCTAACAAGCCCAAGGTCAACAAAATAGCACAGCCCCGATGTTACCAAATCACATGGCAGGCCATCAATTCAAGTCCACCGAAAGTCCCAAGGTTGGCAAAGCATGGCAGGCTGCTGAACAATGACACGGCTACACACAGGGTTCAAGGGTGCCATAAACTACTGACCATTCCCAAAGCTATTTCTTACATATGGGAAGCATACCCAAAGGCAGCTACTCAGCTGCTCCCAGTACATTTCACCATAGAGTTGATTACCAGTCTCATCATGGGGAATACTACTACATCCAGCTGCCTAGCTACTCAACCAGGTGCAGTCAAGTAGACACACAAAGGTAACCACCACAATAATATATCTCATTAATAGAATAAAAAGGAAAGCACACATGATTATCTCAATTAACACAGAAAAAGCACTCACAAAATCTCAGAAAATTAGGAATAAACGAGAACTTCCCCAAAAGAATAAAAAAGACATTTATGAAAAACCCAGAGTTACCACAATATTCAATGGTGAAAGACTAAAAGTACTTTCCTTAAGATCAGGGGGAAAAAAAAAAGGATGCTCCTTATCATAACTGCTATTTGACAATGTACTAGAAATTCTTGCCAGAGCAATTAAGAAAAAAACCTGAAAAGAATCCAAATTGTAAAGGCAGAAGTAAAGCTGTCTCTATTTGCATATTAAGGAGCTCTGGTGAAACAATGGTTAAAGCATTGTATAAGGTGAGCAGTTTGAAACCATCAGCAAGGAAGAAAGATGAGACAGTCTGCTTCTATAAAGATTTACAGCCTTGGAAACCCTATGGGGCAATTCTAATCTATCCCATAGGGTTGCTAATCGGAATCAACTCAATGGCAGTGGGTTTGGGTTATCTGCATATGACAGGATCCTTTATGTAGAAAATACCAGAAGGAATACATGCACACACCCAAACACACCCTACTGGAACTAATAAAGAAGCACAGTGCCTAAGGCATTTGACTGCTAACCAGAAGGCTGGTGATTCAAAGCCACCAGCCACTCCTTGGAAGGAAGACTTAGCAATCTACTTCTGTAGAGATACTGCCTCCAAAATACAAGGAGGGATTTATGAGGAATTTATCTATGAGTCGGGACTGACTTGATGGCAATGAGTTTGGTTTTAGTGGTGTAGTGGTTAAAGCATCTGGCTGCCAACCAGAAGGTCAGTGGTTGGAACCCACAATTTGCTCCATGGAAGAAAGATTGGGCAGTATGCTTCCATAAAGATTTACAGCTTTGGAAACCCAATGGGGTTCTTCATGAGTTGCAATTGAGTTGATGGCAGTGAGTTTGGTTTTGGTTTGAGAACTAATAAATGAATTTAGCAAGGTTGCAGGGTACAAGATCAACATACAAAATTCAGTTGTGTTTCTGTATCTCATCAATGAGCAACCCAAAAAAAGAAATGAAGAAATTATTTCATTTATAACTACATCCAAACGAATAAAATACCTCAGAATAAATTTAACCAAGGAGGTGAAAGATTGGTACACTGAAAAGTATAAAACACAGTTGAAAAAAATTAAAGACCTAAGTTTAAGTCGAAAGACATTCTGTATTTGTGGGTTGGAAGACTTATTACCTAAGTGGTCTACAGATTCAAAGCAATCTCTATCAAAAGTCCAATTGTCTTTCTGTAAAAATGAAAAGCCAATCTATAAGTTCATATGCAATTGCAAGGGGCCCCAAAATAAAGTTGAGAACTTGGACTTCTTATTCCAAAAGTTGAAATGAACTACTACACAGCTATAATAATCACATTAGTGTGTTACTGGCAAAAGGACAGACACATATATCAATTGAAATAGAACTGAGATTCCAGAAATTGTAATAGGGGAAAAGAGACAACAGATCCAAACAGGTTCAATACAAACACTTTTATTAAGCCTTAGACAAGACAAAGACAAAAGGATGAGGTAAATCATTAGCATATACACTGTACAGAAAGCTAAATGGAGTCCACTGAGTCACAGCCATGGGTCCAATCGTATATAATCGAAAACAAAGGGAATCATTACAAAATTACAATCAGTGGCAGACTGATTCATCAGTCATGGGTGGGACTACAGAAGTAGGGAAAGGACCATACATACATAATTGAAAATAAAAAAGGGTTACAGGATTGGTTGTGGGGCTTGACTATCTGGCTAGGTGGTGGTCCAGATATGACTCACGACCATGGGCCTAAGACATAGCCACAAGATGACTACAAGACAATACCAAGACCCAAACCTTACTTTAAATTAAATATGGACTTAACTTAAAAACTTAACTGCCCTCCAGTTGGATGCGACTCATAGTGACCCTTCCTTGGGTTTCCCAGGCGGTATCACTACTGAAGTAGATTGCCCAACCCCCCAGGCAAATTCTCTATTTCTTTATGTGAGCATAATCTACTTTCAACCACACTGTCCCTGAGGGCAAACTGCCCCTTCCACGGTTTGCCCTAGAATTTATCTATGCACAGTCACAATGTTGGTAGGTTTAAGGCCAGAAAGAACTCAACTGGTGTCTGAACTCTCAAAATGGAGTTAGAGCTCCCATGGTACTATAGCCATGCACAAAACAAAGTGCTTTAGAATTTAAGCTCTAATGTAAAACAAACCCATAATATATCCATGGCCAAATGCTATTCTTCAGCAAGGGTGTCAAGATCATTTGATGGGGGAAAAAATAATCCTGTCAACAAAAAGTGCCAGGACAACTGAGTATTCATGCAGAAGAATGAAGTTTGACTCCTACTTCACATCATATACAAAAATTAACTCAAAATGGACCGCAGACCTAAATTTAAGAGCTAAAGCCATAAAACTCTTAGAAGAAAACACCTTGGATTTGGCAATGGTTTCTCACGAGCAACAAAAGAAAAAATAGATAAACTGAACTTACTAAAATTAAGAACTTTTACAAAGTACATTATTTAAAAACTGAAGAGACAAATTACTGAATGGGAGAAGACATTTTGGAACCATAAGGGTTTAACATTTAGAATATATAAAGAACTTCAACAACAAAAAGACAAATAACCCAAAGAATAACTAAAGGACTCGTGTAGCCATTTCACTAAAAAAAGATACACAAATGGCCAACAATCACAAGAAAAAAATGCTCAATGTCAGCAGTCATTAGGAAATGTGAATCAAAACTACAATGAGGTATATCATCCTCAATAAGATAGTTATTAATAGAAAACAACAAGTGTTGGTGAGGATGTGAAGAGACTAGAACCACCATCCATTGTTGGTGGGATTGTAAACTGGTGTAGCAGTGAAAAACATTTTGGCAGTTCCGCAAAAAGTTAATCCTACGGGAAAGTTATATTCTGTAACATGTAGGGTCACTATGAGTCAAAATTGACTTGATGACACCTAACAACAACATTAGGAACTCTGCGGGGGGGGGTACTGCCTAAGGCACTTGACTGCTAATCAGAAGGCTGGTGGTTCAAACCCACCAGCCTCTTCTCGGAAGGAAGGTTGGGCAATCTACTTCCATAGTGATACTGCCTCCATGGCAGTGTGGACAACACTGGGAGCTCTGGTAGCATAGTATCTAAGGCATCTGACTGCTAACCAGAAGAGTGGTGGTCCAAACCCACCAGTCACTCCTCAGAAGGAAGAATGGGCAACCTACTTCCATAGAGATACTGCCTTGGAAACCCAAGGAGGGGCTGCTAAGAGTCAAAATGACTTGATGGCAGTGAGTTTTTTTTTTTTTTTAACAACATAAAAAAGAAAGAAAAGTACTTGTATGTGGAACAGCATGGATGAACCTTGAAAATACTATGCTAAATGGAAGAAGCCAGACATGAAAGACCACATAATGTATGATTCTATTTATATGAAATATCCAGAATAGGTAAATTCATTACAGACAACAGACTGGGATCACCACAAGCTACAGTAAGGGGAATGGTAAACAACTACCTAATGGATATGGGGTTACATTTTGGGGTAGTGAAAATGTTTAATAATTAGAGGTGGTAACTGCACAACACTCTAAATGTGCTGTCACTGAACTGTTCACTTTAAAATGGTTAACTCTGTTATGAGAATTTCACCTTTTTCTTTAAAAAAAAAAAAAAGATAAAACATTCCTTCACAGCAGTAATTTTGGTAATCTGAACATACGCTATTAAACTCCTGGTCTTCAGAATTTCCTGACAGTGTTAGAAGCTGGTTCAATCCTATTTAAGTAAGGATCTTTCAAAAAATTCCATCATTATTAATTTTCTCAACAAAATCATTTTTATTTAGAATGAACTAATAGGAGTGTCCAACCTTTAGTGCTTCAGTGGCCTTGCGAAGTTCCTTAATTACCGATGACAGAGCTTCTGGGTTAATTCCTTGCTCGCAAAGCCGTACACAAATAGACAGAGTTTCCATATCTAAGCCAGTATTCAGAATTCTTGAAATCTCAAGCAGAACTAAAAAAAAAAAAAGGAAAGAGGAAACTTAAAAAAAAAAGAAAGAAAAAAAAGCTTACAACGTTTAACAATATATACTGTTTTTAATCAATATATTACTGTGTAATTCAAGGAACTAGCATAATAGCAGATCATCCCTAGATTTGGAAGCTGGAATGCAATACTGTCTTGCCCTCATTTAAATCTAGAAACTTAAAAATAAATTTACAATCTCCCTCCACATAACTGCTGTTAACATCCTGGTGTAAACTCTGTTGTTGTTGTTATGTGCCGTCGAGTCGGAAGTAGATTGCCCCATCTTCCTTCCGAGGTGTATATTCTATCACTCAATTAACGCCTATCTAAATTTATCCTTTATAATCAGGATTATTCTAAACATTTCCCCATTATATCTAATATTGTTATTATATTTCATTTAAGAAGTTTGTTAGCATTCCACTTTAAGGAAATACTATATTTTACTTAAGTACTATACTAAGAAGGTTGTTTTCATGTTTCCCCCATAAAAATAATATTGTGATAAGTAATTTATGCCTACTGAATCTAATGAATAAAAATGAGAGTTTACATTTTTCAATCTTATTTTCAAAGCAATCATCTTAATGTAGTTTATGAAGTAGTCTCAACATGGAGGGTTTGAGAAGCTCTAGTTTAGAGAACGGAGGAGTTCTGGTAGTGTAGTGCCTAAAGCACTTGACTGCTAACCAGAAGGCTGGTGGTTCAAACCCACCAGCCACTCCTTGGAAGGAAGATGGAGCAATCTACTTCCATAGTGATATTGCCTCGGTAACCCAAGGAGGGGTCGCTATGAGTTGGGTCCGACTGGACGGCACATAACAACAACAACAGTACAGAGAACACAGGTTTCCAAAAGCCATTTTCCAGGAACCCTACTTATACAGAATGTAAACACATCATCTTCACTTAACTTTTTTATGTTGGTTCTTTCTTTTTTTTTTTTCAGTTTTATTGTGGTGAAAACATACACAAGACATTTGCCAACAAAACAACTTCCCCATTTACACCTCAGGGACACTGATTACATTTTTCATGTTGTGCCACAATTATTGGTATTTTTAACCACCGTTAGCATAAATTCAATGCCCCGTAAACAAAAGCGTCCCTTCCCCCTCCCTCCTACCCCTGGTAACTACTAATGATCTTTATACGTATATATATGTGTGTATACACACACACAAAAACTATCTAGGAATTTCTTTCCACCAAACCCACGAGCCACTCAGCAGAAGGAAGACTGGGCAATCTACTTCCGTAGAGATACTGCCTGTAGAGATATTGCCTCAGAAAACCAAGGAGGGGTCACTACGAATCAGAAACGACTCCATAGTGAGTTTGGAGTTTGGTCTCATCCCTTCTATCTATAAACCTGTCCTTGGCTTTTTACAATAGTGGACTAATAAAATATTTGTCCTTCTGTGATTGATGTATTTCACTAAGCATGTCCTCCAAGTTCATCCACATTATTTGGTGTTTTGCAGATTACACGTTATTCTTTAATGTTGCATAATATGCTATTGTGTGTAAGTACCAGAGTTTGGTTATCTGTTCCTCCACTTATGGGCACTTAGGTTGTTTCTATCTCTTCACTATTGTGCATAGTGCTGCAATGAACATGGATGGCATATATCTATTTGTGTCCTGGCTCTTCCTTCTTTAGGATATATACCTAGTAATGGGATTGCTGGATCAAATGGTATTTCTATTTCCAACTTTTTAAGAAATTGCCATACTGATTTCCACAGTGGTTACATCATTTTAAGGAGCTCTGGAGGCATGGTACCTAAGGCATTTGACTGCTAACCATAAGTTGGTGGTTCAAACCCACCAGCTGCTCCATGGAAAGAAGATGGAGCAATCCACTTCCATGAAGATTTACCACCTTGGAAACCCAAAGGGGTCGCTTTGAGTCAGAATCAATTTGATGACAATGAGTTTGGTTTGTTTTTTGGTTTTGTATCTTTCACAGTCTGATATGCTGGTTGTGTTTTAAATTATGTCAACTGTCAACTTGTTATTTATTGTTTCTGTACCATTTTCCTTTGGGATCTAGAGCTAATTAGTCCCACTATTGAAATAAGACTCTTTTGAGTACTCTATACAATGTCCCATGAATTATGAGGTTTTCCATTCTGACTGGTGCATACAAGCACTGTTCTTACTGCTGTGTGTGTGTAGGTGCTGTGTAGTAAATTACATCGTTGCTGTTGTTGTTATGTGCCATTGAGTCGGACCCGATTCATAGCGACCCCTCCTTGGGTTTCCGAGGCAGTACCACTACAGAAGTAGATTGCCCCATCTTCCTTCCAAGGAGTGGCTGCTGGGTTTGAATCACCAGCCTTCTGGTTAGCAGTCAAGTGCCTTAGCCACTATGCTACCTAGTGTGGCTTTTCTAGCCATAAGTGTTTGTAAACTCCATGGTGGAATTTGCTGTGAGCAACAACTCCGGATTGTTAATGTTAGCCACCTGCAGTACTTCTGTTGCCAGTGGCAGGAAGCAATCTACTGGGCAGTCCCCTCCCCACCTTCTCTTTCTCACAGGTGTATAGAATTCTGATGTTCGGATTAGTTAGTTTGACTACTCTGCTAGGCTCAAAAGGAGCCCTCATAGAGGCAGAAAACATCTCTCACTACCAGCTGGGAGATGTGAGAGACACACATCGGTGAAAGACAGACCAAGACAAAAAGAGAAAATAAAAAGGTAAAAATATAAAATATCTAGGAATAAACCTAACCAGAGACAAAAAAGACCTCTACGGAGAAAACTATAAAACACTGCAACAAGAGACAACAAGGGTACTACATAAATGGAAGAACCTACCTTGTTCATGGATAGGCAGACTAAATAAACGTTGTGAAAATGTCAATACTACCTAAAGCAATCTATACATTTAACGCAATCCCGATCCAGATTTCAACAAAATTTTTAAGGACGTGGAAAAACTAATTACTATTTTCATATGGAAAAGAAAGAGACTTCAAATAAGCAGAGCACTTCTCAAGAAGAAAAACAAAGTGGGAGGTCTCACACTACCAGATCTTAAGAATTACTATATAGCCACAGCAGTTAAAACAGCATGGTATTGGTACTATGATAGATAGATAGACCAATGGAACAGAATCGAAAGTCCAGACATAGACCCATCCATCTATGGATAACTGATCTTTGACAAAGGCTCAAAGCCCACTAAATGGGGAAGAGACAGCCTCTTTAACAAATGGTGCTGGCAAAACTGGATATCCACCTGTAGAAAAATGAAACAAGACCCATATCTCACCCCATACACAAAAACAAACTCAAGCTGGATCAAAGA
>NW_006921799.1:4830187-4831802 GCF_000298275.1 Orycteropus afer afer | reverse complement strand
TCAACAAAGAAAAGGGAAACCAATTAACACAGACACAGAAGATAATCTTGGACCCCTGAGCCTTGAAGGGAAGGATATAGAAGTGGACTAATCCCAACCAGCAGAAGAATTTCCGTGAAAATACCAGAAAAAGAGACATATGGAGCTGCAGTCTGACAGCAATCCAGAGCAATCCTGACGGCACAGACAGCTTGGAGATTCCCGAGTGGTGGCAGGACCTAAAAAATCAGCCCTGCTAGCGAGGGACTGCACGGAGGACTATGCATGGTGGCTGGGGAATAAACTGAGAAGGTGAAGAGAAAGGCGAGCTGAGCTGTGGACTTTTGCCAGTCTGGAGAGAGCCACCATTTTGAAGGTTTAAAAGCAGCTAGACTATGTTGGATATTTAAAGAGACAGCGCTCTCGCAAATTCCTGGGGCTTAAGAACACATTCTCCTTTCCAGCAACCACAAGGACACTCCAGACCTGCAAGAGTGAAAAGGTATCACATTCCTCTTGTTACTTTTATTCCCCATACCCACTTCGTGAACGGAGGTGTGGCTATCCCCCATGCCCACCTACCTTCTGGGCCCAACGGAACTCCATCACAGTCTGTGTGCTCAGATGGAGCCTAGGTGCCCTGCCCTGTCTTCCACCAATTTCTTTTTTCTTTTTTGCTTTCTTTGTTCTGGTGATTAGTTTGCTTGTATTTCTCTGTTTTACAACAACTATTATTATTAATACTTTTGTCCTTTTTACTATTATTCTTAATCTTCCCCTCCCAGGTGTCAGTTTTCAGCATTTTATCTCTTCCCTGTTCTTGGTTGAAATTTTTTTTCCCTTAAGTGGTTTTTTTCCCTTTTTTCTCGTGGTTAACCCCATTCCTCATCTTTCTTTTTGCATTTTTCCCATTTTTTTTCCTTCATTATTCTCCTCCTCTACTTTTTTTTTTTGTTCCCTATCCCCAGATACTGCAGGTTTCCTTGTATTTTCTTCTTCTTTTTCCCATTTTTCGTTTTTTGGTTACTGTTCCTGTGTGATTACATGGTGTGTTTTGTCCATGAGCTTTTAGTTTTTTGATGGTTATTCAGTTGTAATTTGTGTCTAACTGAGTGGGAGACATCAACAGTCCCCATAAGACACAACTATACCCACACCTCCTGCAACTTCACTTACTGAGCGAGAGCCACTACCTCCTTCTCCACCAACGGCCAATGATAAAAAATCACCAAGAAGAGCCTGAATCACCCTTGGCTGCTCTTCACAAACAGTTAACAAAGATCTAAATACAACAATGCCATGATGCCTTGGAGACAAGAGATCATCACAGTCCACATAAAGAAGCAGGATAAACTGGTAGAAACAAGAGAGCAGGATACAGACCCAGAACACATGCCTGAGGAAGAAGCAGTATTTGAACTCATTGATAAGGAATTCAAAAGAATTATATTCAGGTATATTCAAAGGATTGAGAAACAGACCAAAGAAAACACAGAAAAAACCCTAGAAGGATTTTGGAAGAAAATACAAGAACAAAATGACAAAATAAATGAAAAACTAAAAATAATTCTAAATCTACAGATAGAAATCCAGAAGATTAATACTAAATTGTCAGAAATAGAGAACACATTGGAAG
>NW_006921799.1:4828909-4830087 GCF_000298275.1 Orycteropus afer afer | reverse complement strand
GGGTTTGAACCATCAGCCTTCTGGTTAGCAGTCAAGTGCCTTAGCCACTATGCTACCAGAGCTCCTCATTAATCATTAGAGAGATGCAAATCAAAACAACAATGAGATATCATCTCACTCCAGCAATAATAGCAAAGTTCAACAGATCAGATGGTAACAAATGCTGGCGGGGCTTTGGAGAGACTGGAACTCTTGTGCACTGCTGGTGGGACTGTAAAATGGTACAGCCATCACGGCAAACAGTATGGCGTTTCCTCAAAAAACTGAAAATAGAAGTACCATTTGACCCAGCAATTCCATTACTAGGAATATATCCTAAAGAGGTGAGAGAGAGTGCACAAACAGACATATATGTACACCTATGTTCATCGCAGCACAATTCACCATAGCAAAGAGATGGAAACAACCTAAATACCCATCAATGGATGAGTGGATAACCAAATTATGGTATATTCACACAATGGAATACTATGCCACATTAAAGAACAATGAGGGATACACGAATCGTCTTGCAACGTGGATGAACCTGGAGGATGTTATGCTGAGTGAAATAAGTCAATCGCAGAAGGACAAGTACTGTATGAGCCCATCACTGTAAAAAGACAGAGAAGGGTTTGCTTGGGAAAGGGAACTCACCTAATAGGTTACCAGGATGGGGAGGGAAGGGGAGGGAAGGGGAGGGATTAATTTCAGGCTAGTTGGGGCCTACTAATGTGGGTAGGGGAAGGGATATACGGGAAGGATGTATGACCACCTTAATAACATTGGAAAATGAGAGGACACCGAACTGTGCACATAAAAGATAGACAACAGATGCTAATACCAACCAATGTGTCCACAGTACCACACTGCCATTAACATCAAACACTAGGTGATACAGACAAACATACAAACACCTGAGATGATCAGACGGGGGTCAGTGAACAGAAGTATATTCTAGACCAAGGATAGATTCAGCTGAGGCTAATCTTGCACAGGCACTAGTGATACAAAATAGCTGCAGTCCTTACAGAAACAATAGAAGACAGACACAGAGTAATCCCTCACAGACATCCTGACACAATGGGACAGAGATCCAATAGAGCTACTACCTCAGGACCATACTACTGGGGGACACCAGACCCAATTGGCACAACAAAATACATAAAAGCGTTGCTCCACATCCTACATTGGTGAGT
>NW_006921799.1:4827323-4828809 GCF_000298275.1 Orycteropus afer afer | reverse complement strand
AGGGAGAGTATACAAATAATACAAATAAGAAACGAAATGGGTGACATCACAACAGAACCAACTGAAATAAAAGGATAATATCAGGATACTATGAAGAACTGTACTCCAACAAATTTGAAAATCTGGAAGAAATGAACAGATTTCTAGAAACAATCATTTACCTAAACTAACAAAGACTTATGTGGAAAAGTTGAACAGATTCATCACAAAAGAAGAAATTGAACAGGTCATCAAAAAATTACCAACTAAAAAACATTCTGGCCCAGATGGTTTCACTGGAGAATGCTACCGAACATTCAGAGAAGAACCGATACGAATCCTACTCAAACTATTCCAAAACACAGAAAAAGATGGAATCCTCCCTAACTCATTTTATGAAGCAAGCATAACCTTGATACCCAAACCAGGCAAAGACATGACTCTAAAGGAAAACTACAGAGCAATAGCTCTCATGAATATAGATGCAAAAATCTTTAACAAAATCCTAGCCAATAGACTCCAACAATATATCAAGAAAATCATTCATCATGACCAAGTGGGGTTCATGATGGTTCAACATTACAAAAGCAATCAACATCATCCATCACATAAATAAAACAAAGGAGAAGAACCACATGATCATATCAATTGACGCAGAAAAGGCATTTGATAAAATCCAACACCCATTGCTGATCAAAACTCTCAACAAAATAGGAATAGAAGGGACATTCCTCAACATAATAAAGGGCATCTGAGCTCTGGTAGCATAGTGCCTAAGACACCTGACTCCTAACCAGAATGCTGGTGGTTCAAACCCACCAGCCACTCCTCGGAAGGAAGGTTGGGCAATCTACTTCCATAGTGATAGTGCCTCAAAAACCCAAGGAGGGGTTGCTATAAGCTGGATCCAACTTGACAACACATAACAACAACATGCAAAAGCAACAGCTAACATTATTCTCAATGGAGAAAGACTGAAACCATTCCTCTTGAGAACAGGAACCAGACAAGGATGACCACTTCTATTCAACATTGTGCTGGAAGTCCTAACCAGGGCCATAAAGCAAGAAAGGGAAATCAACGGCATCCAAATTGGTAAGGAAGAAGGCAAACTATCACTATTTGCTGATGATATGATCATATACCTAGAAAACCGAAGACACTCAGTCAAAAATCTACTGGAACTAATTGAGAAATTTAGCACCGTGGCAGGATATAAGATCAACATCCAAAGATCAGTTGGATTCCTCTATACCAGCAAAGAGATTGCTGAAAAAGAAATAAGGAAATCAATACCATTTGCAATAGCTACCAAAAAAATAAAATACTTGGGAATAAATCTTATCAGGGACACAAAAAACCTGTACAAAGAAAACTATAAAAAACTACTTCAAGAAACCATAAGAGATGGATAGGAAGATTGAACATTGTGAAAATATCAATTCTACCCAAAGCAATCTATACATTCAATGCAATCCCAATCCAGATCTCATCAACATTCTTTAGG
>NW_006921799.1:4823054-4827223 GCF_000298275.1 Orycteropus afer afer | reverse complement strand
TGCAGCTAATGGTCTCCTAGCATCGGAAGTGAAGAGGAAGAAAAAAAAGGACATTTAGAAGCAATCAGCCCTAGGACATGATGGCCTTCAAGACCAGAAGAACTGGATGGTGCCCAGCTACCAATGCCAACCACTCAGGAAAGGATCAAATCTGGAGATCCTGGATAGAGTGGGAGGGAAAACATGGAACATAATCCCCAAACTCAACAATGACCAGAATTACTGGTCAGATGAGGTCTGATGAGACTCCCAATACTATGGCCCTAGAATACATTCTGCTCCTGGAATAAAACTCACCCCAAGGGGCGGCCTCTCAGCCCAACAGTTAACAAGATGTACATGCAGACCACTCAACCCAAGATACCGCACCCACATACTCTATGGTAATACATCCCTTAGAGCAATAGACCACGGGACACCAGAGGACCAACATTCAAACTGAGGAAATGCAGGACAAACAGGAGTGCACAATTATGAGGGGCACAGAGGGAGGGTTGCAGGGTAGGGAAGGGAGGATACTGGGTTAGGGGGAAAAAAAAAGAGAGAGACCAAGAGACACGCACTGCTGGGAGAGAGATTGTTGGCTGAGAGATGGTGGGGTGAGACAGACTGAACATGTTCCTGAACTTGAATTGTAGCCTGTTGCTTCTCTAATAAACCCATAATCTGTGAGTTCTCTGGGCCACTGCAATGAATTATCAAACCCAGCAGAGAGGTAGAAGGTGCTACGGGAGGAATGGTTGGTGCCAGGGTTGGTGAAAGGGTGGAGGGAGGCAGCATGTCCGGCCTAGCAGGGATAAGCCTTGGGCTACTGATGGTGATTCTGTCTTCCTCTTGTGGGGTTAGAGGAGGTTAGAATATGTGGCCTTTCTGCCCCTTTGGCAGTGGGGTACTGTTCTCTCTAATTCTTTTAAGAATTCTTTCTTCAGTAAGTAGCCTCAAGGAGTAATGGAGCATTATGAACCTCAGCATACACAACCCTGATGCCAGAAAAACTAGATGGTGCCCATCTACCGCTGCTGACTGCTCTGAAAGGGATCATGACAAACAGTCCCTGACAGAGTGGGGGAAAATGTGGAACTAAATTCCAAGTTATAAAAAAAAGACCAAGCTTCCTGGTCTGAAGACTGGTGGAACCCCCAACACTATGGCCTTTAGATGCTCTTCAAGCTGGGAATTGAATTTAACCCCCATGACTCAACTTGCAGCCAAATGATGTTGTTGTTATGTGCTGTGGAGTTAGATCTGACTCATAATGACCCCTCCCTGGGTTTCTCAGGAGGTATCACTATGGAAGTAGACTGCCCAACCTTCCTTCTGGGGAGTGGCTGGTGGGTTTAAACTGCCAGCCTTCTGGTTAATAGTCAAATGCCTTAGGCACTACGCCACCAGAACCAAACAGACAAGCCTATAAGGTGAACAGTATTATCAGGGGGGGGGGAACACACTCATTAGATCATCAAGTATGAGATCAAAAGGAAAACATTAGCCCAAGGGTAGAGCTAGGAAGGTGGGAGGAGATGGGAATGAAGGAAAAGGGAAATGTTGGGAGCTGGAAAGAAGTGGGAAGAATGCTGTTGTTACAGGCTGTGGACTGCAGTAAATGTCACAAAACAGAATGTGTATGGATTGTTAATGGAAAACCTATTTGCTCTGTAAACTTTCACCCAAATCTCAATTTAAAAAGAGAGGAAAAAGCGGGGGGGGGGGGTAGGGGGGGTAGAGAAAGAATACTTTCTTCCACTTTGGGTATTTATACTCCCCCCCCCCATGAACAACACAGGCACACATACACACACAGGTGTGCTAATCAATGCTCTGCTGAATACCCCAGGGAGATTCAGCCTACTCTCTTTGTGCAACTCTTTCCTCTCAGGGGTTGTTATGAGTCAAAATCAACTCAGAGCATCTAACAACAAGCACTATTCTGTTCTGAGCTCTAGAGCTGCCTTTGTCCCTGGACAACTCAGAGTGTTTCACCAGGTTCTGACTGGGTCTCCTCCACCCCTTGAACTGAGGCATCTGAAGGCAATAAGCTGGGGTGCTCAGATGGCTCACCTTGTTTGCTTCCCATGTCGCAGGTATCATTGTCCTTTGCCGCTTTATATCCAAGGTATTAACTTGTTTCATGTTTTCTCTATGTTCTATTGGTTGTTTCAAGTAGGAAGGTAAATGGGATCCCTGCAACTCCATCTTGTCTGGAAGCTGACAGCCTTTCTCATTTTCACAGTCTTTAGTTTTGATATTCCAGTTTATTAATACTTTGCCCTTCAAATGTATCTAGTCAGTTATTCATATTATCTGTTGAATTCATTTCAATAACTGCAGTTTAAAATTTTTTGCTTCCTTCCCCAAATTGCTTGTTCTTATTTTGTAATTAAATGTTATCAAATGCCTGTTTTCACAACTACTTGTTATTTCATAGCTGTTGTTCCTGCCTTTATGTATTTGAGGCTTCATTCTTATTTTAAATCACGTTTTAGATTGCTCTATAACTTCTTTCTTCAAGTATAAGCAAGCAGCAAAAGAGAAAGATTAATAGTGTAATCTCTAAAGCCAAACTACCTAGGCTCAAATTCTGGCTTTACCACTTACTATGCGAGTGCATTATGCAAGTTAACTTCTCCGTGCCTTTATGTTATCATTGGATAAAATGGGGATATACTATTGCTATTTTATAGGACTATTTGTATTAAAAGACACATTCAGAATGGTTCTTGGTCTCTGAGAGTGATCAATAAAAGTGTTAGCCCTGATTACTACATTTTACAAGTTAGTTTTTTGGGCCTTCCATCAGCCTTAGGTGCTTTGTGGTTCCTGGCTAAAAGCTCATCTTCCACAGGAGATTTCTCTCTTGGATGTCCTGGATTGGCAATGCACTCTTGCAGGAGTAGTCTCACATTGACATTAGCCCTTGGGATCAAGCCTTATGAAAGCTGCCTGGTTTCACACCCAGAACACACATGGATGGCACTTCTCAAGCTCTGGTATGGCAGATGGCACATTTTTTGGTTGCAAATTTCACTCAGTCAGGGTGGTATGCTTGGTCAGGTTCCATTCCCAAGCCCCTGCTGTGGTTTCCATCTGCTGCTTTTTTGGAGGGAGAACCTCTCTCATTCTAACTGATGGAAACTTCCTTTTCTTGATTTTGAACATGGCTATCCTGATAATTATATTTTAATATTATTTCCTCTCATTTTTTATGTGCTCAGAGAACTTAGTTTCAACTAAAAATAGGTTTCAGCAAGTGCTCAATCCACCCTACTGAACTATCAGCTTCTGTTTAAATTTTGACTGTTTTTTTGAAAAGCGATTCTCCCTTACCCTTGGTATATTCTAAGTTACTGCTAACACCCTACGATCTTATTTATCTTTATTTTATAGCCAGTCATCTTAATGAACTCTTATGATGCTTCTAAGTTTTTCAGTTGATTTTCTTTGGTTTTTCATCAGTCACATAATCATTTCATCTACAAATAACAATGGTTTGTTCTTCTTTTAAATAATCATTTTATTTTCTTTCCTGCTTTATTTGCTAAAACTTTCAAATCAATGTTTAAAAACAATAGGTATTTCCAATTTCATCAGGAATGCTTTTAACACTAATGTTAAGAAACATGGTGATTTCAAGTAGATATCCTTTAACAGATGAAAATACACCATTATCTTTTAAAAAAGCTTTTTTTTAAAAAATTCTAAGGAATGAAATGATCATGTAGCTTTTCTTCTTTGCCCTAGTGAAGTAACACGTTATATTGACAGACTTCCTAATTCTGAACCATTCCTAAGTACCTGAAATAAAACTCTACTTGGTAGTATCAAATCATTCTTTTAATATATTGTTGGCTTCTGTTTGGTAACATTTATTAGAATTTTCAGATCTTGTAACTCTTGTGAGACTGGTCTACAGTTTAAGTTTTGGTTTCAGGACCTCCCTAACATCTACTTTAAACAAACAAAAATTTGTAAATGCTTTTTTCCCTATACTCTGCTGTTGTTGTTGTTTTGTGTCGTCGAGTCGGACCCAACTCATAGCGACCCCTCCTTGGGTTGCCAAGGCAGTATCACTATGGAAGTAGATTGCCTAACCTTCCTTCTGAGGAGTGGCTGGTGGGTTTGAACCACCAGCCTTCTGGTTAACACTCAAGTGTCTTAGGCACTATGCTACC
>NW_006921799.1:4813341-4815189 GCF_000298275.1 Orycteropus afer afer | reverse complement strand
TGCCATTGAGGGAAGGAATGGAATGCAAATTTTTTTTAACATTTCAGTTGAGAGCTCTCATGGATTGAATTAAACACAGTGAAACTCCACACTAAAAAGCTTCAAATCACAAATAGTATTTGAGTAGATCAGCTCAGTCCTTTGGACAAGCAAATGTGGTATTTCTGAGCCTGAGGGTGGAGGAAGGTGGGAGTATCAAACAACTATCCTTTTTACTTTTTCAGGTCAGTGTATGGTCAATTATGTACAGTCAAAGTCTTACTCTTTACCTGTGTGCCTCAATCATTATAGATAGCTTAGAAAATACTATTATTAGCTTTGCGATAATTCACCTTTACATTTTACCTGACTTTAAATGTCTTAGATTCAATTATGGCATTGTAGCAGGGTCTTCCTCTAAGTTTAGAGTTCTAATAAACATAATAATATCTAACTGCTACATTTAACAATGTGTCTCTCTTTTTACCTTCTTGTTTATGAGTAAATAGAAACTGTGTAGCGGGAGTAAAAACTGAAAACCAAGTTGCCCAGCATGGACAGAGAAAGTTTTCCCCTAGGGCTGGTGCTATGAGAAAATGAATTTATGTTTATTAAAGCAAACAACAGCACAACACCACAAAAAACAAAAGCCAAGTTGCTATGTAGTTCAATTACGACCTAAGGCGGCCCCATATGTGTCAGAGAAGAACTGTGCTCCACGAGTTTTCAATGGCTCATTTTGATGAGGCCTTCTGAGAGGCCCTCCTTCCAAGGTGCATCTGGTGGACTTGCACCTCCAACTTTTGGTTAGCAGCCAGTTGCATGGTATAGGGACTCCATGAAGAGGAGCTGTGTTCTCTAATTTATACATTCTTTCCTCAAATTTTTGTTTTAAAAATATCTTTTTTGTATTTTTAGTCCCCATAATGTAACAGCACTATTCCCACTTCCTCCTTGTGTTTAGCATTTCCTTTCACCCTTCTTTTATATCCCTTCCTGCCTTCTGAACTTTATCCCTAGACACATGCTGTCCTTTGGATATCATATGGTTGAATGTTCTCTGGGGTGCTTATCTCCCACTGTTAAAGTCCACACCTTATGGGCCTGCCTATTGTTTGGCTGAAAGTTGAGCCAGGGAGGTGAGTTCAGGTTCAGGCCTGAAGGGCATCTAAGGACTATAGTCACAGGAGTTCCACCAGTCTCTATCAGATCAGTAAGCCTGGTCTTTTTATGATTTTGAATTTTACTCCACATTCTTCTCCCATTATGTCTAGGAACTTCTACTGTGATGCATTTCAGAGCGATCAGTTGTGGTGTCTCAGCATTATAGAGGGTGAGATTCTTTGGACTAATTGCTCCCATGTGTTTTTTATTTTCTTCACTCTTCTTTGCTTCAAACAAGAAGAGAACAATAGCTGCAACTTAGATGCATGGCCACTCTTTTTCACATGCTTAACACTCTCTATGATCTTCCTTTTACCTAAAGTTCTCTCAGCAAAGATCCTGATGAGGCCATCAAAATAAACTATTAGTTCTCATTTGTATTAACAGTAGTAGGTCCACCAAAGATAAAATGCATATTTTCTATACCAAAGGGATCCTGTGGCCAAATTAATAACGAACCCAAACACAGCTAACAAAATTGGCCATTTTGTTATTCCCCATTTTGTTCAAAAGCAAGCTGACTTCCAAGTAAAGACTGAAGACAACAATGTTATATATTTATAAACTTCTATGTGCACAAATTAACTTACAAAATACAATTAATAAGCTGTGTTGTTGTTGTTGTTATGTGCCGTCGAGTCGGCCCCGACTCATAGCGACCCCTCCTTGGGTTTCTGAGGCAGTATCACTACGGAAGTAGGATTG
>NW_006921799.1:4812509-4813241 GCF_000298275.1 Orycteropus afer afer | reverse complement strand
AAAAAAAAAAAAAGTACAAGAATTGTTTGCTCCTTGCAACTTTGAGAGAACTATCTCAAACTTATGTGTGACTGACATGTTTTATAGAATGAATTTTAAGTAACATTTTCAATTTCTTCAGATTTACTAATTCGCCAATGGTTATTTCAATGTTGTCGACCTCAATTATATTTTCATTGTTTCAGTATGAAATTGTTAATAGCATAACATAAATGCTTCTTCTGGATTTTGATAATATCCAATTTCTCATTCTCAATGTTAAATATTTGTGTCATTTGTTTTTCACAACTGTCTTTGATCTGGTTTTTCAAACAAACCAGTTTTGGATTTATCAATTTTATTCTTCCAAAAGACTTCCTAACTCTACTACTCACATGAGTTTTGGTGACTTTAATAATAATGCATATAATAATCTAGTTGGACTTCATTTCTTAAACTTCCTCATTTGTGATGTTATTTTTATACACTCTACCTTACATCCGAAAGCTGCTCTGGGGGCATAGTGCCTAAGGCATTTGACTGCCAACCAGGGGCTCGCAGTTTAAATCCATCAGCTACACCTTGGAAGGAAGACTGGGCAACCTAATACTGTAGAGACACCACCTGGGAAACCCAAGGAGGGATCGCTGTGAGTTGGAATCGACTTGCCAGCACTTTTTATTTTTAACCTTACATCTATATCCTGTATCAAATTATTAGCAACAATTGTAACAGTCTCAATATACAGACTTT
>NW_006921799.1:4810244-4812409 GCF_000298275.1 Orycteropus afer afer | reverse complement strand
GGCCCCGACTCATAGCGACCCCTCCTTGGGTTTCTGAGGCAGTATCACTACGGAAGTAGGATTGAATAATAGTAGTATCAACTGATCTTCCTTGTAGGTATATGGAAGGAAGCTTCCGAGGAGTGGCTGGTGGGTTTGAACCGCCAGCCCTCTGGTTAGCAGTCAAGTGCTTTAGCCACTATGCTACCAGAGCTCCTTAATAAGCTGTGATACATCAAAAAGAATAAAATAAAGGGATCTGGATATAGTGTTAAGAGGAAAATTAGAATTTTCAGAAAAAACAACAAAGTAGATAATAAGTAAAAATTAGCAATGCTAGTAATTATTTGAAAAGGAAAACAGAAGCCAGTACAAGAAAAAGCAGAGGCTTTATCAGAAGGAATAATTATGAAGGAGCTAAATCAGGAAGTAGAAAGAAACTACAGGGAAGGAGACATATTGTAATAGTATACACAGATTAGAATTTCTGGGAGATGAATATGTGCTCTAACCTGAGTTCCATATTGCAATGCAACCATTGCCGTGGAGTCAGAACCGACTCATAGTGACCCCTCTTGGGTTCCCGAGGCAGTAAAGCTACGGAAGTAGATCGCCCAACTTTCCTTCCAAGGAGTAGCTGGCGGATTCGAACCGCCAGCCTTTTGGTTAACAGTCAAATGCCTCAGGCACTATGCCACCAGAGCTTCCGAGTTCCACATTAATCTTGTTCAATTTAAACATTGCCTTACTCTGCTACTTGTAGCCATAATCACATAAGAATCCTGCCCCTGCAACCACAGTACTAAGATCATAAAACCAAGACAGGAACAGGTCACAGGACAGGGCAATTGCATTCCTTAGATCATGAGACTAAGGAAAACACTGAAAAAGAAATAATGCAAATATAAATTTACTACTGTTATTATTTCCTAATAACAGGCCATTAATAATCAGAACATGGAATGTACAAAGTACGAATCTAGGAAGATTAGAAGTTGTCAAAAATGAAATGGAATGCAAAAAGATCGATATTCTAGGCATTAGTGAGCTGAAATGAACTGGTTTGGCCATTTTGAATTATATGACCATATGATCTACTATGCCGGGAATGACAAGACGAGGAATGGCGTAGCATTCATCGTCACAAAGGCTGTTTTTCAAGATCTGTCCTAAAGTACAATGCTGTCAGTAATAGGATAATATCCATATACCTACAAGTGAGATCAGTTGATACTACTATTATTCAAATCTATGCACCAACCACCAAAACCAAAGATGAGGAAATTGAAGATTCCTACGAACTCCTCGGAAAGAAGGTTGGGCAATCCTACTTCCGTAGTGATACTGCCTCGGAAACCCAAGGAGGGGTCGCTATGAGTTGGGGCCTACTCGATGGCAAATAACAACAACAACAACAACCAACTTCTGCAGTCTGAAATGGACTGAACATACAATCAAGATGTATTGACTATCAATGGTGACTAGAATGCAAAAGTTGGAAACAAAGAAGAATTACTGGTAGTTGGACAATACGGCCTAGGTGATCGCATGATAGAATTTTCCAAGACCAATGACTTATTCATTGCAAAAACCCTTTTTCAACAACATGAACAACAGCTACTATACACATGGACTTCATATGGAATACACAGGAATCAGATCTACTATATCTGTGGAAAGAAGTGATGGAGAAGTTCAGTATCTTCAGCCAAAACAAGGCCAGGAGCTGATTGTGGAACAGACCATCAACAGCTCATATACAAGTTCAAGCTGAAGTTAAAGACAATTAAAACGAGTACACAAGAACCAAAATATGACCTTGGTTACATCCCTTCTGAATTTAGAGACCATCTAAAGAAGAGATTTGATGCACTGGACACCAATGACCAAATGGGAGAGGAATTGTGCGATGACATCAAGAACATCATCCATGAAAAAAACAAGTTGTTGTTGTTAAGTGCCTTCGAGTCGTTTCCGACTTATAGCGACCCCATGCACAGCAGAACGAAACACTGCCCAATCCCGCGCCAGCCCCACAATCCCTGCTATACTTGATTCCATCATCGCAGCCACCGTATCAATCCATCTCCTCGAAGGCCTCCCCTTCTTTCGTCGACCCTCCACCCTACCAAGCATGACATCCTTCTCCAGGGAATGGTCCCTTCTTACAACATGACCAAAATAGG
>NW_006921799.1:4809572-4810144 GCF_000298275.1 Orycteropus afer afer | reverse complement strand
ATCCTGATAACAAGCATTATCAGCATTCCTCAAACCCCCACCCCTTATCCCGACTCCCTATAAAAATCCTAACCTTTTCCCAGCTTGGGGAGACAGATTTTTTAGAGAAGTGATTCTCTGTCTCCTTGAGTATCAATACTCAATAAATTGTTTGCTCTTCCACTTCAACCTGTTGTGGTTATTGGCACTACTTGTGACAGGTGGTTAAGAACCTCATTGTTCTTACATCAAGGAGATGAAGTGATCTCAGAGAAGGGTATTAAGAATTGCCATTGAGGGGAGGATTCCAAGATGGTGGAATAGGCAGAAAGACTGCACAAACACTCTAAAACAAAGAAAAGGGGAACCAATTAACACAGACACAGAAGATAAACCTGGACCCCTGAGCCTTGAAGGGAAGGATACAGAAGTGGACTAACCCCAACTAGCAGAAGAATTTGCATGAAAATACCAAAAAAGGAGACATACAGAGCTGTGGTTGTTGTTGTTGTTGTTATGTGCCATAGAGTCGGCCCCGACTCATAGCGACCCCTCCTTGGGTTTCCGAGGCAGTATCACTACGGAAGTAGGAT